>NC_064634.1:454841542-454985677 GCF_023864275.1 Schistocerca cancellata | reverse complement strand
TTACAAAAGGCCTCATTTTATTTATGTTGGTTGCAGCAGCGTTTTTCTCCTTCTTCTAGTGTTTTCCCCGCTCTCACCGCCGCCCCCGCCCCGCCCCTCCCGCATCCGTCGGTCTCACCACGTTCACTGACAGCCGCGTCTGCGGCTACACCACAACGGCCCCCTCCCGGCAACCCATTCGTTTTCTCTTCTTTTGCACAAAAACAACGCCGCACGCGCCAGCCGAGCGCAGCGCAAGCCACCCACACCGCGCCCCTCCCGTCTTTATAGCCTCCGCGTGCGTCTTGTTTTCTTCGTTTGCCCCCTCCCATCTCCCGAATGCCATGCCAGCAGCGTTACGCGTGCCCATCCCCTGTCCACACACTACCGCGAAACGAACAGCCTTCCGGGCCACATGCAGGGCACGCCCACCGCCATTCCCGGACGCAATTCTCAAAACTACACACACACACACACACAAAATGAACGCACCATCCCACTTCGCTTTTCTCTCTCTCTCTCTCTCTCTCTCTCTCTCTCGTCCCTTCCCTTTAACGAAAGACAAACAAACCCCGGTTAACACACTTTCTTGACACCTTCATGTAGGGAGGGAGGGAGGGAGGGAGGGAGGGTGCGTGCGTTATCTCATCTCGACCGCGACGGCAACCATCGACGATCCATTTCCCCCACTGGTAAAACATGTTCACTAACACCTACAGACATCATTCCGTACACACACACACAATGGCTCTGCACACGAACATAGACGGCACGGGCACTGTCGCACATTTCTTCCTCAGAACCATCTCAACGAACGTTACATACACATCCGGGAAAGCAAAGCAACGCAACGCACAATTCAGCCGTCAAAGGTAACGTTCACCACGGCAAGACACTTGCCGCCGCGCCGTTACACGCATTTCAGTGCGGCTACAATACACCTCCGACACGGGAACGTTCCGTTGCTCTACACAGCGTTTCTCCGTTTTGTTTCGTTCTTGTTTTTTTCCGTTTTTTCGCTCTTTTTTTTTCCCTCCGTCCTTTCCTCCACCATTCTCTCCTCACGTTCTGCCCAGACATTCGACCGATCAGAGGTTCGTCCACCTTTCGGTAACCGTCCTCAGCGCGACGGTGTACCAACGGTATGACGGTGCGACGGGTGTTCAAGACGTCCGTCCGTTCGTTGCGTGATGCCGGTGTACCGCGCCGATCGACAGTGTCCCAGAGGCGACGGATCGGACCACACCACCGACACACACAAACACGTGTACGCACATTCGCCAAAGCGACCGTCGTCTTCTAGCGTCGCGCTTACTCTACTGTACTGCACTGGACCACGCGTGCATGCATCTTCAATGACGACGTCGGTGTGCGTGCGTCGTACGCACACAAGCAGACACAGTCAGTCAGACACGACTATCGAAATCAGAGTCGGAGGAAAGGTACATCATCGTGCGTGTCGCCCGTACAATGCAATACACATTGGTGTCTCAATGCGCGTTCATTTAAACGTCACTCACACGCCTCCACGCTGCATTTACAGACACATTTCACCCTCGCCATATATGGCGTGCAAACCGACCCGCAAACGGCCGTCGTTACACACTGACATTCCCAACAATCGCGTTTCGTTTCCACCCGTCACGTAACTAACCGGCACCTCCATCCAAAGGGCACATCACCGATCGCACTTCCCCCCCTCGCAGACAACGAGTTGTGCGCACGTGCCTCCATTCCACGTCACACCGTGGCCGTACCCCGCAACACGCGACGCGCCCCCAACAATCAAATTCATCGCATCGGCCACCCCACCCCGTCGCGTCGCGTCGCAACCAAAGCGGTAGCTATTGCCGCCGTCCACCCACTCACACACACAACAAAAACAAAACAAACATAAACAACAACAACAACAACAATTCCGCCCTTCCCGCAAAGGCCATTTGGTGGCCCTGAAAAGGGCCGTTTTGCCGCTCTCGCAACGGAGGATCTCCTTCCATTCCAGAGCCACCTCCTTACTTGGAGCTCGTGTACTTGGTCACCGCCTTCGTGCCCTCGCTCACGGCGTGCTTGGCCAGCTCGCCAGGCAGCAACAGCCGCACAGCGGTCTGGATCTCGCGGGACGTGATGGTCGAGCGCTTGTTGTAGTGCGCCAGGCGAGACGCCTCGGCCGCGATGCGCTCGAAAATGTCGTTCACGAAGCTGTTCATGATGCTCATCGCCTTCGACGAGATGCCCGTGTCAGGGTGCACCTGCTTCAGCACCTTGTAGATGTAGATGGCATAGCTCTCCTTCCTCTTGCGCTTCTTCTTCTTGTCGCCCTTCGAAATGTTCTTCTGCGCCTTGCCAGCCTTCTTGGCGGCCTTCCCGCTAGTCTTGGGCGGCATCGCAAACAAACAAGAACGTACGGCAGCAACACCAGCAGCAAGCGCTCCGCTCTAGTCAGCGTCTCCCCACACAGTGGCACCCAGCGCGCCCCGCCGCCGCACCTTTACCAGCTCGCCCCGTTGCGGCCGCCGACCAATGGGCCGCGAGCGCAACCGGCCGCCGCACCCGAGAGCATAAAGGACCCCCACCCCTGGCGGCGCCGCCACTCCGCTGCTCGACTCGCTGCGGCTCGCACCGTCGTTCGTCTCGTCTCGTTTTTACACCACAGCGCATCGCCATGTCCGGACGCGGAAAGGGAGGCAAGGTCAAGGGCAAGTCAAAGTCCCGCTCAAGCAGGGCCGGGCTCCAGTTCCCGGTCGGCAGAATCCACCGCCTCCTGCGCAAGGGAAACTACGCCGAGCGCGTCGGCGCCGGGGCGCCCGTCTACCTCGCCGCCGTCATGGAGTACCTCGCGGCTGAGGTGCTCGAGCTGGCCGGAAACGCGGCCCGCGACAACAAGAAGACGCGCATCATCCCGCGCCACCTGCAGCTTGCCATCCGCAACGACGAGGAGCTCAACAAGCTCCTGTCGGGCGTCACCATCGCACAGGGTGGTGTCCTGCCCAACATCCAGGCCGTCCTGCTGCCAAAGAAGACCGAGAAGAAGGCCTAAACAGAGAGGCCAGGCAATCGGCACGCGGACCCGCCGCCCAGCAGCGCTGCGTGCTCCCCTGCACGCAACGCGCTTTGCCGGCCCGGCTCGGCTCACAACAATCGGCCCCTTTTCAGGGCCACCACACAAACCTACGTCCAAAGCAAAATTTCAGTCGTCCTCGCCGCGCTTTGCTTTACTTTACTTTAACTTCACTTCCACAGCCGCCGCCGGCAACAAGGACCATACCAACTGCTACGATTGCAGGGGGAGATATTCTGCGAGGTACCTCGGTGTCACGCCTGACATCCAAGTGTCACATAGGGGGACTTGGCACAAACGCTCACGCCAGGATGCAGATCCTGTACCCCTGTTCCCTCGACCCCGCAACAGGGGTAGCGATACTGGAAATATGCGCGCCCTGTATGGGGCTATGCAGCCAGATCGACGATGCATCGCCTACAGAAGGGTCCAAAGCAGAGCGCTCTACGACGGGCCTTACACGTCCCCGCGGCAGACCTGCCTAGAACCACCCACAACACGATTCCGCGCCCTGGCAGAAGCGTTCGACGCCACCGCGCCGAATTCAGAAAATGGCTATTACGTCTTGACCCTTGGGCAATATGAACACCACAGGGACAGATGTGCAAGACCCGAGTCGCTACTCCAGCAGTAGCACAAACAGAACACATAATCACTCTCAACAAACAGCAACGTCCGAAAAAGCACACTACCAAAGATAAGAACAACACACAGAAAAGAGGAGCAAATGTCCACAGGCGACAACTCCCCCTCTAACGGTAGAGGACTAAAAGAGAAAAGAACAAGAAGAGCCGCCGCCATCTTGTCGTCCACAGCCCGTGTGGCCCAACAAACACACACACACACACACACACACACACACACACACATTTCCCTTGTTTTGTTTCGTTTGCCTCAAGCACCTCCACGCACGCACAGTCGCCTTCCAAACGACAACGACAGCAATAATCACCACTGTTAAACGAGCGTGTCGACACACCGCCCTCCACTCCCGCGCGCCCCATACAAACGAAACAGCTGATCCGGCCGCCTATGGGCACGCCTTGCCTCGGCAACTCCAACGCCGCCGCAAACACACAGCCGAAACCACGCAAATATTCACCGCCTCTCGCACAACAACAACACCACACAGCCCGGCGTCTCCATCGATCGATAAACAAAACAAACACACAACGCCCTCTCTCGCACGCACGCACACACACACACACACACACACACACACACACACACAAGACCCGCTTCCTTTCCTTTCTCCCAGTCACGTCAGTCAAACGCAAACGAAATGAAGAATGAAAGAAAGAAGGCAGCAGGCAGGCAGGCAACACACGCAGCAACAACACAGACTCTTTCGCACTTTTCAATTTCCGAACAGTGTGGTGGCCCTGAAAAGGGCCGTTTTCGTCTCTCCCACGGCCGCGGGAAGGCCAACGCGGCACAGCACACCGGCTGCGACGCGCCTAACCGCCGAAACCGTACAGGGTGCGCCCCTGCCTCTTCAGGGCGTACACCACGTCCATGGCCGTCACAGTCTTGCGCTTGGCGTGCTCAGTGTACGTCACCGCGTCGCGGATCACGTTCTCCAGGAACACCTTCAGCACTCCGCGGGTCTCCTCGTAGATCAGACCAGAGATGCGCTTCACGCCGCCCCTGCGAGCCAGGCGGCGGATCGCGGGCTTCGTGATGCCCTGGATGTTGTCGCGCAACACCTTGCGGTGCCGCTTGGCGCCACCCTTGCCGAGCCCCTTTCCTCCCTTGCCGCGGCCAGTCATCTCTTCTAAATCCTCAAAAAAAGCTCAAGGCAAGCAAAACGTCTGCTGCAGCGGCTGGCTCCTCACCCGGCGCTAGCGAGTCGGCTACGGTCTGCGCCCGGCGCACGCGCCAGCCCCCCTATATAGACTCTGGCCCGCCCTCCCCCCACCACGCGCAACCGAGGGCATATAAGCGCACCACGGCCGCTGGCGCGCGCCCGTGTCGTCAAGGCAGCACCCGACGCAGCACCTCGCCTCCACGCCGCTTCCGCTAACCGCTACCGCCATGGCCCGCACAAAGCAAACGGCCCGCAAGTCCACCGGCGGAAAGGCGCCGCGCAAACAGCTCGCCACCAAGGCGGCGAGGAAGAGCGCGCCCGCCACCGGCGGCGTCAAGAAGCCCCACCGCTACAGGCCGGGCACCGTCGCCCTGCGAGAAATCAGGCGCTACCAGAAGAGCACAGAGCTGCTCATCCGCAAGCTGCCATTCCAGCGCCTAGTGCGCGAGATCGCCCAGGACTTCAAGACCGACCTGCGCTTCCAGAGCTCCGCGGTCATGGCCCTGCAGGAGGCCAGCGAGGCCTACCTCGTCGGCCTCTTCGAAGACACCAACCTGTGCGCAATCCACGCCAAGCGCGTCACCATCATGCCCAAGGACATCCAGCTCGCGCGCCGCATCCGCGGCGAGCGCGCCTAAACACCGCGCCAGCCGCTGGGCACCGCCCACGCACGCAAACAAACAAAACGGCCCTTTTAAGGGCCACTAACATCACTCCGTCGCGAGCAAACTTTGTCGGTCGCCTCTCGCCCCACAACCACAGAACCAAAGACAAAACACCACTTCCACTTCCCGTCCGTCCGCCACAGCCGCTCTCCTCTGCCAGCTTGCTGGCGCGCGCAACAATCAACATCATCCCTCCCCGGCGCGCCGCACAATACCCATCGGCCGACGCCGTCAACCACACGGCCGGCCGCCGCTTCGTTTCGAAAGGAGAAACAAACAAAAAGCCAGGCACGTCCAACGCCACCGACCCTTTCCCCACATCTCAACGTCCCCCGCCCCCGTTCCATCCAAGAACACACACACACACACAAGACAAGACACATCCGAGAAGACGGCAGGCAGGCAGGCAGGCAGGCAAACCAAAGTATTCAAACAACATGACACAAAACCAACCGTCGGCCGGCCGCGACCAAAAACGGCGACAATCAACCGCTACCGCCGCCCGCACCCGCCACCGACCCCCCGCAATCCAACCACCACGGCACGCAAACAGTATCCACACACGGGCATACAGAAACGCCAGACGACACAACCACACCGCAACACAAACACGACAATCAAAACCTTCCCGACGTGCTTTGATGGCCCTGAGAAGGGCCGTTTTGGGCCGCGCGTCTGTTGCGCGCCACTAGACGACGGGGACGGGGGGGTGCGGACGACGGAGTCAACCGCCAACCCTTCCTTTCCCATTCCTCTCTTCTTCTCCTCTACTTCTTCTTCTTGGGCGAAGCCTTCGCCTTAGACGGCGTCGTCGCCTTCTTCGGGCGCGGCGCCTTCGGCTTCTTCGTCGGAACCTTGGCGGCCTTCTTCGCCTTCGACGGCGACTTGGCCTTGGCCGGCTTGGCAGCAGCCGCCTTCTTCGCACCGGCGGGAGCGGCCGACGCCGCAGACGCCTTCTTGGCGGCGCCCGCCTTCCGACCAGTCGCCGCCTTCACGCCACCAGCCTTCTTTGCGCCGGCCGCACGGGCGCCCTTCTTCTCCTTGCTGGCCGGAGCGGCGCGCTTCTTCTTGGCACCGCCAGCACGAGCCTTGCCGCCCTCAGCCGCCCCCGCCGCCGGCGCCGGCAAGCTTGAAAGAGCCGGACGCGCCCTTCCCCTTCGTCTGCACCAGCTCGCCCGCCACCACGGCCGACTTGAGGTACTTCTTGATAAACGGCGCCAGCTTCTCCGCGTCCAGCTTGTAGTGCGCGGCAATGTACTTCTTGATCGCCTGCAGCGACGATCCGCCGCGCTCCTTCAGACTCTTGATGGCGGCCGTCACCATCTCAGAGGTGCGCGGGTGCGCAGGCTTGGCGCGCGGCTTCTTCGCAGCCGACGCAGACTTTGCCTTCTTCGTAGTGCCGGTGGCGGCGGGTGCCGCAGCAGTCTCGTTCGTAGCCGCCTGATCTGCCATTTCGACGACGCGCGTTAACACACAACACAGCGAGCAGCGAGAGCGAGAGGAGACACGCAGCGAGCGGAGCGCACAGCAGAGGAATAGCCGCCTCGCGCCACAGGCCCAGCCAGTGTCGCGGGCGGGCGCGGACGGCCGAGAGAGCGGCCGCCACTCTGCGCGCCGCCGCGCCGCGCCTCCCGCGCTTGCTACCGCCCAACGTCCGACAGCCTGTGCGGAGCAGCCCCACACCTGCGCCACAACCACCCGCGCCTTTCAAACCACCGAGGATGGGGCTACACACAGCCACACCACAGTCGCCAACCAGTCGCCACGGCAGCGCCGCAAACCACGGCCAAACTGCAGCCACCGCGCGCTACAGCCTGGGTCGGCCCGCCGAGAATCGCCGCCCACGCCCAAATGCCGCCCCCACAGCCCCAGCCGGCGACCGGCCACAATGGCCAAACCTTCGGCAAAAGCCCCACACCGTCGCCGCGGCAGCCCGGCCAGCGCGGCCGGCGCCACAGCCACACAAGCGGAGGCGTGCGGCGATGACGGCCGTGCAAACGCACCTCCGCCGCCCCATCGCCCTCCCACCGTTTCCCGATCGGCCCGCAGCCGTCGGGCCACGTCCTCCTCCTCTCGCCCGCCAACATTCACAGCCCTTTCGTTCGTTTCCCAACAATTTCAATTGTGCCCGCCGCAAAAAACGGGCGCCGCCTGCAAAGCAACATGCTCCGCCGGAGCGCCCCTCGCCGCTTACGAGCCAACCCCTCGCCCGAGGCAAACCGAAATCCGCAACTACAGACCAACCCAATCTGCCGTCAGCACACACGACAGCCAACATCACGCGTTACGAGTTAGACATTAGGTTCACACGTCTCGGTTACGTTCGGTGGACGTGCGTTAGGTTAAGGGCACTTGGGTTAGGTTAAGCATTCAAAACACACGTCAGGCGTCAGAGGTTGGGTTAGGTTACGTTACATTAAGGTTAGGTTAGGGGCACTTGGGTTAGGTTAAGGGTCGGTGTTAGGTTAAGCGTCAAACTTAGGTTAAGCATTCAAACACACGTCGGGCGTCCGAAGTTAGGTTAGGTTAGGTTAGGTTAAGGCCACTTGGGTTAGGTTAAGCCTCAAACTTAGGTTAAGCATTCAAACACACGTCGGGCGTCAGGTGGCCGCAGCAGCCGCACCTACCTACCTACCTACCTACCTACCTACCCACCCACCCACCTCACGGCCGGACAGCTTGGCTTACTTGGCGCTGAGGCTGACCTCACCGCACCTCACCTCACGCTACGCAACGCTACAGGTTCGGTTCGCTCAGCTTAGGCTTAGAGCTTAAGCGCCGAGGTCGGATTACGTTGGTTCACCTTCGGGCGCCACACTTTGGGTGTAAAGGTCGCGTCGGGTCGTCGGCACGCCGCAAAAACAAAAGCGAAGCCACAGACAACGCCGACAAACGGGCAGCACGACCACGACCAGATACCGAGACACACGGGACCACCCACCGGCCAAAGGGCACCAAACAACAAACCAGAGCACCACGTGTCGACCAGAGCAACCCGCCGCTCACGCGACGTGGCTGGCACCGAAGAGCCGCCGCAACTGCGCTTTCCGCGCCGGGCCGGATGCACGTGCGGCAACACCACCACCGCACACAGCCGCTGTTCAACATCAACCAACAACACGCCGCGGTCGCAGCCTCAACGCCAGCACACACGTTTGCACCACCATTCACACGCACCGCACAAACAGCTGTCGCCGACACAGCCGACAACACAAACACACCGCAACGACGCCGCCGCCTCTACTTGTGCCGGCCACCCACCCCACCGACGGCGCACCTGTCGCCAGCCGGCAGCCGGCAGTCGGCAGTCGGCAGTCGACACGGGAAACGCACACCGCCACTTCGCTCGCGCGCACGCCACCATCCAGTCGTCGTCTCCGAAAACAACAAACAAACAAACAAACATAGGGCAGGCAACAAATCGCCTCGCACGAACCGTCCACAAAACTATCAAAGCACAGCCTCTGGCTAACGGCCACGACGCAGCGGCACGCTGCTCCTTTCCCCGCCCCACTCGATTCACGAAGGCACGCGACACCGCCAACGACGGCCTCGCTTCCCGCAACCGACACCTTTCCGCCACTACGCACAGCCGCACCCGACGCCCGTGGCAACGACACAACTACTGCACTATCCACCGCCGCCTCCCCCTTCCCGTCGTACACACACACAGCCAGCCAGCCAGCCAGCCAAAACCACACCAACGACCCAAACATGCACGTGCAACGGCACACCCCAACCAGTCAACGTCGACAACCACACGCACGGCTCGAAACCGGCGTCCTTCCACGTTGCCATCAAGCTACACACAAGACACAAGGAACCAACAACAGCAAGCCTGCCTGCCTGCCTGCCTGCCTGCCTGCCTGCCTGCCTGCCCGCCCGCCCGCCCGCCCCACTCTCACGCCGCAAAAAGCACACCGAAAACCGCCAAACGCACATTCCCATCGCACTGACACCGACCGGCTCGCTACCACCACACCTCTCGGCAGCCGTTTCGCAAACATGACACGGCGCGACATGACATCACGACCAACTCTCCTTTCCCGACGCCTTCGGCCGCAGCACAACGCCGCCAATTCGCCACACAGTCACACAGTCGACAAGCGCCCGCCCTCCCTGCACGACGCCGCGCAGCAAAGGCGCCCGCAAACACATACCTCTCCTCTCTCTCGGCCGGCCGACGCGCCAACCGCCACACCGCCAGCCACTCGCAATTGTGCACTGCCGCCAGCCACACGTCCAACACGCCGCGCCGCCTCCGGCCACCCGCCAGGGGGCGCTCACGTCCGCGACAACAGCGCGGCCCGCCGGGCCAAACCGAACCGAGCCGCCCGCCGCTGCTCTGCACATCTTCCTGCGCGCATCGACAAAACGAGGCAAGCGAGCACACCCCGTCACAACGCCACATCACGCAAATGCCGTGCCGACCTCTTGTGTCTACCGCCTAAATTGCACTCACCAGCCGCCCCCTCTTCTTCCTCCCTATCTATCTGTGCGTCTGTGTCGGTCCGCGCGTGACGCCTCTCAACATCCGCCGTCGCCGTCCCCGTTTCCGCCCCAATGCCATCGTCGCGCCGCCTCCTCCTCCTCCGCCCCTGTCCGGCCCGCACCACACCATACACCGCTGCTTGTCCCGGCCGTTGCCACCAAAGGCGCCTACCGCAAACGCGCCACGCCGCAGCCCCCCGTGCGTGCATCTCCGTGCCGACGCTGCCTCTCTGCCCCCCCGCACGCACTCGACCGACCGACCGACCGACATGCACTGCGTCGACGGCCTCGACAACACAGTCTCTGGGCTCCGCACTGCGTGTTCCGGTACGCGCGCTGAAACACGTATGTACTCATTACCAGCGATGGCGAGGCACGACACAATCTCTGACCAGAGAGTTTCTTATCGTCGCTAGTCTGCGCCACACGACACTAGTAGCACGTAGCGCGTCGGCAGGAACAGTTGTCATCTATATGTGGCGGGTCGGGAGAGGTAGCAGTCAGTCGACAGTATTGGCGAGTGGACGATTGTACTGAGCGGGCGGCGGCGTGCTCTTCTCGCGACTCTGGTCTCCGTTCGGGACGATGCATATTGTTATTAAAGGTAAGGTAATGAAGCTGCATTGCGCAAATCTAATAATGTATGTCAATTGTAACTATTTTCTTCACAACAAAATGCCCCAATAATACTTTGTTTCCAAACTAACTTTTTTAGCGTACAACCATTCATTTCCATTTAAAGAATATTTCCTACGCATTTCCTCCAACAATCAACATTAAATGTGAGCCGGCATTCATTGCACGAAGCTGTGTACAGGTATCTACAGTTAAGAGCACATATAGATGCAGTTTGTTTTCTCTTTTGTCTTTTTGTTTGTTTTTTTTTTTTTTTTTTTTATTGACGTAACGATCTTTTGCTCTTTTTCTTCTAATTTGTACATAGGCTGTTTGTTTAGATTTTTTATATTGGTAACGCCACGTAGCGCTCTGCGTGAAAATCACTGCCTGTGCTGTGTGCAGTCTGTGGCTAGTTTGCATTGTTGTCATGAACTGCTATAGCTGGATGTGAACAGCGCGTAGCGTTGCGCAGTTAGGGGTGAGCCGCCAGCACTGGTGCATGTGAGGAGAGAGATGGCGGACTTTTCAAATTACATATATATTATGACTGGTGATGATATTCAGGGTAAATACATTGTTTGTTGTTCTCTATTAAACATCTTTACTTTGCTAACTATCCCTATCAGTAGTTGGTGCCCTCCGTAGTTTGAATCTCTTATTTAGCTGGCAGCAGTGGTGCTCGCTGTATTGCAGTAGTTCGACTAATGAAGATTTTTGTGACGTAAGTGATTTCCGAAAGGTGTACTTTAATGTTACTCAGGGCCATTCTTTTGCAGGGATCTTTGATAGTCAGATTGCGTTGCGCTCAAAATATTGTGTGTCAGTTTAAGCACAGTTTTGTACACATTGTTGTTCAAAGGGGGACGTTTCAGAATACAGGGCCGAAAGGTCAGCCAGCGCTGCCCTTACAACCTTTATCGGGTTTTCAATTATGTCTGTTGAGATGTTCATGGTTCATTATTTCCATTCATCATATTACCGCGCGTTTCTCATCAATCTTCGTTCGTTCGTTCATTTTCTAGGGACGTTAACAACATTCCGGCACATTTTCATCATCATTCACTCACTCGCTTACTTACTTACGACTATTTGTGCGGGGAGGTTACACTTGGGTCCATTTCCATTTACATTCAATGTTGATAGACCTTTCTTTTTGTTGTTGTTTTGTTGCTGGCAGGTTACAAAAGGCCTCATTTTATTTATGTTGGTTGCAGCAGCGTTTTTCTCCTTCTTCTAGTGTTTTCCCCGCTCTCACCGCCGCCCCCGCCCCGCCCCTCCCGCATCCGTCGGTCTCACCACGTTCACTGACAGCCGCGTCTGCGGCTACACCACAACGGCCCCCTCCCGGCAACCCATTCGTTTTCTCTTCTTTTGCACAAAAACAACGCCGCACGCGCCAGCCGAGCGCAGCGCAAGCCACCCACACCGCGCCCCTCCCGTCTTTATAGCCTCCGCGTGCGTCTTGTTTTCTTCGTTTGCCCCCTCCCATCTCCCGAATGCCATGCCAGCAGCGTTACGCGTGCCCATCCCCTGTCCACACACTACCGCGAAACGAACAGCCTTCCGGGCCACATGCAGGGCACGCCCACCGCCATTCCCGGACGCAATTCTCAAAACTACACACACACACACACACAAAATGAACGCACCATCCCACTTCGCTTTTCTCTCTCTCTCTCTCTCTCTCTCTCTCTCTCGTCCCTTCCCTTTAACGAAAGACAAACAAACCCCGGTTAACACACTTTCTTGACACCTTCATGTAGGGAGGGAGGGAGGGAGGGAGGGAGGGTGCGTGCGTTATCTCATCTCGACCGCGACGGCAACCATCGACGATCCATTTCCCCCACTGGTAAAACATGTTCACTAACACCTACAGACATCATTCCGTACACACACACACAATGGCTCTGCACACGAACATAGACGGCACGGGCACTGTCGCACATTCTTCCTCAGAACCATCTCAACGAACGTTACATACACATCCGGGAAAGCAAAGCAACGCAACGCACAATTCAGCCGTCAAAGGTAACGTTCACCACGGCAAGACACTTGCCGCCGCGCCGTTACACGCATTTCAGTGCGGCTACAATACACCTCCGACACGGGAACGTTCCGTTGCTCTACACAGCGTTTCTCCGTTTTGTTTCGTTCTTGTTTTTTTCCGTTTTTTCGCTCTTTTTTTTTCCCTCCGTCCTTTCCTCCACCATTCTCTCCTCACGTTCTGCCCAGACATTCGACCGATCAGAGGTTCGTCCACCTTTCGGTAACCGTCCTCAGCGCGACGGTGTACCAACGGTATGACGGTGCGACGGGTGTTCAAGACGTCCGTCCGTTCGTTGCGTGATGCCGGTGTACCGCGCCGATCGACAGTGTCCCAGAGGCGACGGATCGGACCACACCACCGACACACACAAACACGTGTACGCACATTCGCCAAAGCGACCGTCGTCTTCTAGCGTCGCGCTTACTCTACTGTACTGCACTGGACCACGCGTGCATGCATCTTCAATGACGACGTCGGTGTGCGTGCGTCGTACGCACACAAGCAGACACAGTCAGTCAGACACGACTATCGAAATCAGAGTCGGAGGAAAGGTACATCATCGTGCGTGTCGCCCGTACAATGCAATACACATTGGTGTCTCAATGCGCGTTCATTTAAACGTCACTCACACGCCTCCACGCTGCATTTACAGACACATTTCACCCTCGCCATATATGGCGTGCAAACCGACCCGCAAACGGCCGTCGTTACACACTGACATTCCCAACAATCGCGTTTCGTTTCCACCCGTCACGTAACTAACCGGCACCTCCATCCAAAGGGCACATCACCGATCGCACTTCCCCCCCTCGCAGACAACGAGTTGTGCGCACGTGCCTCCATTCCACGTCACACCGTGGCCGTACCCCGCAACACGCGACGCGCCCCCAACAATCAAATTCATCGCATCGGCCACCCCACCCCGTCGCGTCGCGTCGCAACCAAAGCGGTAGCTATTGCCGCCGTCCACCCACTCACACACACAACAAAAACAAAACAAACATAAACAACAACAACAACAACAATTCCGCCCTTCCCGCAAAGGCCATTTGGTGGCCCTGAAAAGGGCCGTTTTGCCGCTCTCGCAACGGAGGATCTCCTTCCATTCCAGAGCCACCTCCTTACTTGGAGCTCGTGTACTTGGTCACCGCCTTCGTGCCCTCGCTCACGGCGTGCTTGGCCAGCTCGCCAGGCAGCAACAGCCGCACAGCGGTCTGGATCTCGCGGGACGTGATGGTCGAGCGCTTGTTGTAGTGCGCCAGGCGAGACGCCTCGGCCGCGATGCGCTCGAAAATGTCGTTCACGAAGCTGTTCATGATGCTCATCGCCTTCGACGAGATGCCCGTGTCAGGGTGCACCTGCTTCAGCACCTTGTAGATGTAGATGGCATAGCTCTCCTTCCTCTTGCGCTTCTTCTTCTTGTCGCCCTTCGAAATGTTCTTCTGCGCCTTGCCAGCCTTCTTGGCGGCCTTCCCGCTAGTCTTGGGCGGCATCGCAAACAAACAAGAACGTACGGCAGCAACACCAGCAGCAAGCGCTCCGCTCTAGTCAGCGTCTCCCCACACAGTGGCACCCAGCGCGCCCCGCCGCCGCACCTTTACCAGCTCGCCCCGTTGCGGCCGCCGACCAATGGGCCGCGAGCGCAACCGGCCGCCGCACCCGAGAGCATAAAGGACCCCCACCCCTGGCGGCGCCGCCACTCCGCTGCTCGACTCGCTGCGGCTCGCACCGTCGTTCGTCTCGTCTCGTTTTTACACCACAGCGCATCGCCATGTCCGGACGCGGAAAGGGAGGCAAGGTCAAGGGCAAGTCAAAGTCCCGCTCAAGCAGGGCCGGGCTCCAGTTCCCGGTCGGCAGAATCCACCGCCTCCTGCGCAAGGGAAACTACGCCGAGCGCGTCGGCGCCGGGGCGCCCGTCTACCTCGCCGCCGTCATGGAGTACCTCGCGGCTGAGGTGCTCGAGCTGGCCGGAAACGCGGCCCGCGACAACAAGAAGACGCGCATCATCCCGCGCCACCTGCAGCTTGCCATCCGCAACGACGAGGAGCTCAACAAGCTCCTGTCGGGCGTCACCATCGCACAGGGTGGTGTCCTGCCCAACATCCAGGCCGTCCTGCTGCCAAAGAAGACCGAGAAGAAGGCCTAAACAGAGAGGCCAGGCAATCGGCACGCGGACCCGCCGCCCAGCAGCGCTGCGTGCTCCCCTGCACGCAACGCGCTTTGCCGGCCCGGCTCGGCTCACAACAATCGGCCCTTTTCAGGGCCACCACACAAACCTACGTCCAAAGCAAAATTTCAGTCGTCCTCGCCGCGCTTTGCTTTACTTTACTTTAACTTCACTTCCACAGCCGCCGCCGGCAACAAGGACCATACCAACTGCTACGATTGCAGGGGGAGATATTCTGCGAGGTACCTCGGTGTCACGCCTGACATCCAAGTGTCACATAGGGGGACTTGGCACAAACGCTCACGCCAGGATGCAGATCCTGTACCCCTGTTCCCTCGACCCCGCAACAGGGGTAGCGATACTGGAAATATGCGCGCCCTGTATGGGGCTATGCAGCCAGATCGACGATGCATCGCCTACAGAAGGGTCCAAAGCAGAGCGCTCTACGACGGGCCTTACACGTCCCCGCGGCAGACCTGCCTAGAACCACCCACAACACGATTCCGCGCCCTGGCAGAAGCGTTCGACGCCACCGCGCCGAATTCAGAAAATGGCTATTACGTCTTGACCCTTGGGCAATATGAACACCACAGGGACAGATGTGCAAGACCCGAGTCGCTACTCCAGCAGTAGCACAAACAGAACACATAATCACTCTCAACAAACAGCAACGTCCGAAAAAGCACACTACCAAAGATAAGAACAACACACAGAAAAGAGGAGCAAATGTCCACAGGCGACAACTCCCCCTCTAACGGTAGAGGACTAAAAGAGAAAAGAACAAGAAGAGCCGCCGCCATCTTGTCGTCCACAGCCCGTGTGGCCCAACAAACACACACACACACACACACACACACACACACACACATTTCCCTTGTTTTGTTTCGTTTGCCTCAAGCACCTCCACGCACGCACAGTCGCCTTCCAAACGACAACGACAGCAATAATCACCACTGTTAAACGAGCGTGTCGACACACCGCCCTCCACTCCCGCGCGCCCCATACAAACGAAACAGCTGATCCGGCCGCCTATGGGCACGCCTTGCCTCGGCAACTCCAACGCCGCCGCAAACACACAGCCGAAACCACGCAAATATTCACCGCCTCTCGCACAACAACAACACCACACAGCCCGGCGTCTCCATCGATCGATAAACAAAACAAACACACAACGCCCTCTCTCGCACGCACGCACACACACACACACACACACACACACACACACACACAAGACCCGCTTCCTTTCCTTTCTCCCAGTCACGTCAGTCAAACGCAAACGAAATGAAGAATGAAAGAAAGAAGGCAGGCAGGCAGGCAGGCAACACACGCAGCAACAACACAGACTCTTTCGCACTTTTCAATTTCCGAACAGTGTGGTGGCCCTGAAAAGGGCCGTTTTCGTCTCTCCCACGGCCGCGGGAAGGCCAACGCGGCACAGCACACCGGCTGCGACGCGCCTAACCGCCGAAACCGTACAGGGTGCGCCCCTGCCTCTTCAGGGCGTACACCACGTCCATGGCCGTCACAGTCTTGCGCTTGGCGTGCTCAGTGTACGTCACCGCGTCGCGGATCACGTTCTCCAGGAACACCTTCAGCACTCCGCGGGTCTCCTCGTAGATCAGACCAGAGATGCGCTTCACGCCGCCCCTGCGAGCCAGGCGGCGGATCGCGGGCTTCGTGATGCCCTGGATGTTGTCGCGCAACACCTTGCGGTGCCGCTTGGCGCCACCCTTGCCGAGCCCCTTTCCTCCCTTGCCGCGGCCAGTCATCTCTTCTAAATCCTCAAAAAAAGCTCAAGGCAAGCAAAACGTCTGCTGCAGCGGCTGGCTCCTCACCCGGCGCTAGCGAGTCGGCTACGGTCTGCGCCCGGCGCTTTTTTTTTTTTTTACAAGAGGTGGAGCCCCTCCACGCCCACACCGGCATGATGGCCAACACAAAAGGTCTACTGCCATCTCTGCATAAGGGTTAGTATTCACTAAAGTGAGGTGTCGCAGGATGTGGGTACTGCGATGTTTGCGTACGTCTGGTTAGGATTAACCATTAATACGCGCTCATCTGGAGATAGATTGGTCGAAATCTGACGAAGGGTAGCGGTTTGAAGGGCAGAGGAAAAAAAGTGCCAAGGCAAGAGCCAAGGGAAAAAAACCTCTGCGAAAGTTAGGTCGGGCGGCAAGAGCAGTAGCGGTTATCTTGCTGCCTGCGATAGGTTGTGCAAGGATAGGCTTTGTTAGTAGTGGGTATCATGCATGTCGATACCTTGACGTTGTGCGCTTGTGCTGCTCGGCGGCTGGCGCTGGGTGCTGGTACAGAGTCCTCGTTCAGCGTCCTGCAACCTGCAACAGTTATGTTTGTTATCGGTCTTGTGTCCGATAGGTCATATACCGGAGGCACAGTGTGAGGGAGTGTTGGGAGATTGTTCGTGCGTCTGTGGGCGAGCTCGTCGGTGTCCCTGCTGTGGCCTGTAGGTCGGCTCTAATAGCAGCTGGTAGTTGCCAGTCAGTATTGCTGATATGCAGGGGCTTACCGACGTTTGTCGCTGTTTGCGTATGTTAGTTTACCATAGGTGGTTATGCCCTAGCTAGCAGTGTCTTTGGACGCTTGTGTTTCCACCTGTGGTTGTGATCGTAGTTTCCCAGAGTGAGGATGAAAGGATTGTTCGAGTGTCTCGAGTTCCTGTATAGTCGTGTGGCGTGTTTCTTGAATACTTCCTTGATGGTATCAAGGCGGTATTCATGGTGAAGATCCACGGTGCGTGTGTAGCGTGGAGCATTGCTAATGATTCGTAGCACTTTGTTCTGTATGATCTGCAGGCGGCGCAGTCGTGTGGGAGCTGCATATCCCCAGACGGGAGCTGCGTACGTCATCAGAGGTCTAATCAGTGTCGTGTATAAGGACCTCGACACCCTCCTATTCAGTGTGCTTTCCCTGTTGAGCATTGGGTAGAGCTGTTTGAGCCTCGCGTGCGCTCGGTTGGCAACGTATTCGATGTGGTCCCCCCATGTAAGTTTCCGGTCCAGCCAGACACCAAGGTATCTGACTTTCTCTCGGAAACGTATTGGGCGTGTATGTAGTGTTATCGGTCTACAGTGTTGGTGTTTGCGCAGTAGTTTCGGTCTGCGTGTGAACAGAACTGCTTCGCACTTGTCGACGTTTACTTTAATACGCCATCGCTCCAGCCAAGGCTCAGCTGTTCTGAGTGCTGTCTGTATTCGTGAGTTGATGTTCGACGGTTTCCAGTCTTGCGCGAGGATGGCGGTGTCATCCGCGTAGACGGCTAACGTCGTGTTTCGTGTCGCTGGGTAGTCATTAATGTACAGGTTAAACAAGATGGGCCCCAGGATGCTTCCTTGGGGTACTCCAGCTTGGATACCATGTTGTGTTGATTGTTTATCCTGCACGTTAGTGTTGAAACTTCTGTTCGTGAGATATGAGTGTATGAGACGTACGAGTCCGTCCGGGAAACCAGCTTCGCTTAGTTTGCGTATGAGTCCGTTGTGCCAGAGACGATCGAAAGCCTTTTCGATGTCTAGGAACACGGCCCCTGTGGCTTTGTTCATGTTGTAGCCGTGTGTTATATGTTCGACTACGCGGAGGAGTTGTTGTGTTGTCGAGTGGTGATTCCTAAAACCGAATTGCTCCGGTCTTAGGGTGTCGTTGGCGATGCAATGCCTAGTGATACGTTTTAATATTACCTTCTCAACAATCTTGCTGAGCGAGCACAGCAGACTGATGGGTCGGTAATTTTGTGGGAGGGAGTGGTCTTTCCCTGGCTTCCTGAACATCAGGACCTTGGCCGCCTTCCAAAAGTCAGGGAAGTGTTGGTGTGTCAGGATGGCATTCGTTAGGTGTGTGAGGTATTCTACGGCTTTATCCGTGAACTCCTGGAGGACACGGTTTTGAATGCCATCAGGCCCAGGGGCTTTCCTAGCGTTGGTGTGCTTGATAGCCCATGTGACTTCATTTGTGCTAGCACGTCTGATTTCGTCGCGCGAGGGCTGGGCTACAAGTCGTGTAACCTCCTGGTCCGTTTCAAGTGTGAATGCTGGGTCTGAAGGAACCAGATTCGGCATGAAGGACGCTGCAAGTGTTGTGGCCATAAGCTCTGCCTTCTCCATCGAGGAGTAGGCTGGGCCGTCTGGTCCTTGTAACGTGGGGATGTAATGTTTCTCCCTGGTGAAGTGTCTGGCCAGCTGCCACACGCCAGGACGTGTGGTATCCAGCCGAGAGAGTTTCTGTCCCCATTGTTCGTTTCTGAATGTTTGGATTTTATTCCGTATTATGCCCTGGAGTCTGTTGACGTGCAGTTTATAGAACGGGCGCCTGGTACGCTGCCAGTATCTCCTGAGGCGGTTCCTCATTGAGATAAGGCCCAGGATTTCCTGGGGCAGGGCCGTCGAGTGTTGTCTTTGTGTTGTAAATGGAATGGCGTCAGTCATTGCGTCTTGGACGGCAGTTGTGAGAGCCTCCACAGCCTCATCGATTTGCTGTGTGTTGTTAATTTCGTGGGTGTCAGGAATGCGACTATCAAGCGTTTCCTTGAACAGTGTCCAGTTCGCACGCTTGTAGTTAAGCATCCTGCGTGGTTCGATGTCCTGCAGTGTCTCTTCCATGTGCAGTATTACAGGCATGTGGTCTGAGTCCAGATCGTTTTCAACCGTTAGGTTGAGTGTGCATGTGATGCCCTTTATGAGGGCTATGTCTAACACGTCTGGCCTATGTCGGGCCTGTGTAGGCACGAACGTGGGAACGTCCGGCCCAAGTATAATGTAGTTTCGGCCTAGTGCGTGTTCGTACAGTTTCTTGCCGTTGGAGGTTCGTATTCTTGAGTTCCAATCAGGGTGTTTTGCGTTGAGGTCTCCAGCGGCTATTACCCGCGGTGCTATGTTGAGTACTGTGCTGATATCGCGTGTTACTATGTGATTAGGTGGATTGTATAGCGATACCAGTGTGGTGTTGGCTCCGTTAAACTTGACCCTGACGGCCGTAGCCTCTAGTCTTTCAAGTGCTGGGAGCTCGATGTTCGTGTGGTCTATGTCTCTGTGTATAATGATTGCCGTGCCGCCTCCCCTCCTGCCATCCGCTCGGTCGGTACGATAGACGCAATAACCTGGGAGGTTTAGTTGTTTGCGAGGCGTAAGCAGTGTTTCGTTCACAAGAGCGATTCGGATACCCTTTCGCTCCATGAACGCGGCCATCTCGGCTTTTTTGTTTGCGATCCCGTTGGCATTCCAAAACAGGATCTGTGTGATTGTGTTTAAGTCTGCGTTTCGGGGCTGGTGTGGTGTATTATCCATGTATTAGTGTAAAGAGTGGTGCGATAGTGGCTTGGAAGCTAGTCCAGTTGAGCGTACTCGACATGAACTGCATGAAGAGTTGTGAGACACACCCCATAATCTTCGTGACTATTTCGGTGGTCGTGCGTCCGGGGAATAATGTTTCCATTATTCTCTGGAATGTTGTTGTGATGTTGGTCATGTCGGCCTGGGAGTTGTTGGTCGTGTTAGCGGCCGCTTGTTCCAGTGTCGGCGTTTGGTGGGGGCTGGCCTGCGAGTCGTTTGTTCGTGTGGCAGTTGTGGGCGCCTGTGTGCTTTCTGTGGTGAGTGGGTGTGTTATGTGGGTTGTTGAGTTGGTGTCCGGGATGTGTTCGTGGGTGTTGGTGTTCTGTTGACTGTGTACTTGTTGTGGTGCGGTCGTGTTCTTCGTGCTGCGGTAGTTTCTCCTTCTCCTCCTCCTCTGGCGTTGTGGTTGTCCCTGTGTGGGTGTGTTTTCTGTAGCCTGTGGTGGGCTGCAGTTCGCGATCTCAGGGGGTAGGGTGGTGTTGTTGCTAGTTTCGTGTGGTGTGCCCGGTGCGGGTGTGGTGTCATTTGTTGTGTTTGTCTGTTGTGTGTCTGTTGCTGGGGGTGTTTGCTGAGCGTGTACTGAGCTCTGGGGCTCCTCTGACCGTCCCGCGCTGCTGGGGCTGCCAGCGACCGCTCCAGCGAAGGATATTCCACTTCTTACTGGGCGCGGGGGCGGTTTTGGAACTGTGATGGCGGTTGGTTTCGCATGTTTAGCGATTTTGCGCCTCAGAGCTGCTTTGTATGCAATGCACCCTCTGTAGTTTGCCGGATGGGCAGCACCACAGTTGGCGCACTTGCGAGGTGCTGTATTGGGGAGTTTGCAGCGTTGGGTTGTGTGACCGCCAGCGCAAATGCGGCAGCGGGGTGCGAGACCGCATCTGATACCCGCGTGTGCGTAGCGCTGGCAGTTGTGGCATTGTTGGGGGGTGCGCGGCGTGTTGTACACCTCTACATTAACGACCATGTGAAGAAATAATTTTAACTTCAACAGGTCGCGGGATTTGGCCGTGTCGGCCAGCTCCGCCATGTAGTTGTGCGACGGTCTCGCTGTGCCGAACTCCGACATCCGGTTTACCCGAATGCACTCCCACCCGAGAGCAGAGAGTTCGTTGTGTACCGTGTCGGTCGGGGTTCGAGAGTCTATCCCCTTGATCACGTACTGCTGTGTTTTTTCTAAGACTGTCCTGTACGTGAAGTGTTCTACCTTCCTTTCTTTGAGAAAGTCTAGTAGATTCGTGTAGTCTGCCTTGTTCGCCACGTACAGTGCGGCGTGTTCCCCGGTGAGTTTGGAGTAGTATGTTGTGGGGCGGTGCTTATTGCTAAATTCTTTGTTTAGGAGACTTAGGTCTCCATAGTTATGAATGATGACCGGTGGGAAGCCGGTCGCGGTGTTGTTTGTGTTCTGCGTAGCTGCGTGTATGTTTGCGGTGGTTGCAGTCGCAGGGTTGTTTGTGTTGGTCCCTGTGTTGTTATTGTTTGTTCGCGGCGTGGATGGTGTTGGCAGCAGCGCTCGGCCGTTGCCTCGTGAGTTTGTGGGCTCACTTGTTTGTGTAGTTGGCTGCTGTTTGCGCCTTGGGCCGACCTGCTGCCATGGCCCGTCTTGATCTGTGTTTGTTGTTTCCTCTGTCGGCTCTGGATCCGGTTCCGTCGGTGCCTGGGCCGCCAGAGGTGAAATAGGGGGCATGTCCTGTTGTTCAGCAGGTGCCTGTGTGTGTGGTGTGGGTGTTTCTGTTCGTGTGTTTTCGCTGCCCATCAGCTCTGCGATCAGCTCTAGCTGTTCCGCGATCTGCTGGTCCTTCAGGGCAACCTGCTCCTGGAAGGTGGACAGTGGGACGGAAATGATGGCGGGAGTAGCCGGCATTACCGCCTCTTGTGCTGCAGCTTTGCTGCGGGTGAGTGGTGGGGAAGCACAGGAAAGATCGGACATCTTTGCTGTTTTAGGAGTATTTATTTATTCGGATAGGGAAGGATGGAACACGACAATTTTGCTCTTTTTAAGGAGCGACAATATTTGCTTTTTAGCGAAAGCGCTGTGTACCTTGTTCCTACAGAAGAGGGGGGTCCCTACGACCTATCTGCGCGGAGTGCAATGCGCGGCGCAAGAGAGCGCGGGTTGAAGAGAGCGGCCTACAGTGCGCGGGGTTATCCGACGTGAACGGGCCCCTGACACTGAGATTACCCTACCAAAGAACGGGAGAGTCCCGCTGGGGAGATTTGCAACCGAAGTTGCAGGAAGTAGAGCCGAAGCTCTTGCCACTTAGCGCCCGAAAGCGTTAAGCAGCTTGCGCGAGTTCGTGCCGCTCAGAAGAGCGTCACTGGCAGCTACGCCAGTTGCAGCTTATTAAGAGACCACTCCAAGGAGCTATCCCGGGCAGCTACGCCAGGTGCAGAGAGCAGCGTTCCGCTCGGGTCGGCTGCTCGACTGCGAGTGCCGCGCCCGGCGTCAACGTCAACGTGGCTTCTTCGCGAAGATTCTGCAGTCTTCGACTAATGCGGAGTTCACAACAAATTCATGTTTTGCCTCCTATTTAATTCTGGTGGTGTGTCTTCTAGAGGTGATTGGCTTCTCGGTATTGTCCACTCTGTTTACTTCTTCAGGTACAGCCTATGCTGTAAGGAGCTGGGGCCAGCGGGTGTTGGCATTGCGCCGAAGCTTCTGCCCCAGTGTGCGAATGTTCCGATTTTCTGACTGCCGCGCCTTTTCGTAGAAACGACGGGCAACCGTCCGGATGTGCGCCTTAACCTTGCGGACCTCAGCGAGGTCGTGCAGCGGTCCAGATGGGAAGTCCCTCTGCAAGTGCAGCGCGAGGCGCAGAGCCCTGTTCTGCAAGGATTGTAGCTTCTTCAGGTGGTCTTCAGCCGCGTTCCCCCAGACGACGGCCGCGTAATCGAAGACAGGGCGGATTAGCGCCCTGTACAACGTGACGCCCAGTCGCGGAGGAAGAGTCGACGTCGGGTTGAGCAGGGGGTAGAGCTGAAGAAGTCGACCCCTTGCTTTGGTTACGACGCTCTTCACATGGGGGCCCCAGGTGAGGCGGCGATCTAAGGTGACCCCAAGATACTGCGCAGTCGGTCGCCAGGTGACAGGACTGCCTCCAACGATGATTGGGGGCAGAGCGGCTGGGATGACACGACGGGTTGCAATGAAAAATTGCGTCTTGGCTCCGTTAAACTGCAGCTTCCACTTGACAGCCCAAGCAGCGAGGGTGTCGACGGCGTGCTGTAACCTCTGGCGAAGTGTGACTGCACTCATGCTTCGTGAATAGAGCGCAGTATCATCAGCGTAAAGTGCAAGGTGCACACGAGGGACCGTCGGCGTGTCGGCCGTGTACAGCGTGTACAGGATCGGCCCCAAGACCGACCCTTGTGGCACGCCTGCTCTGATGGGACGGACTGTTGACAAGCCAGTTTCTGCACGGACATGAAAAGTCCGCCCATCGAGGTATGACTGTAGCAGACGGACATGGGATCCAGGGACCCCCATTTCGAGGAGTTTGAGTAGCAGCCCGTCGTGCCAGACGCTGTCAAAAGCGCGCGAGACATCAAGGAAGACAGCGCCGAAGTATTCGCGCCTCTGGGAATCGAAGGCTTCTTCCACCAGTCGGAGAAGTTGGTGCTCCGTAGAGTGGCCCTTACGGAAACCGAACTGGACATCCGGGAGTAAAGAGTCGGCGGTGACGTGTTGTTGTAACCTCTTCAGATAGACGCGCTCGAAAACTTTCGAGATAGCAGGCAGCAGACTAATCGGGCGGTAGCTCTTCGGCTGCCGGAGATCTTTTCCCATCTTGGGAACAGCCACAATCTCAGCGTGCTTCCACTGCAGGGGAAAGTGACCGGTGCGGAAGATCTTGTTGAAGATTGCAGCAAGGTGAGTGGAGGCAACCTCAGGCAGTTGTTTCAGCATGGCAGTGGAGACGTCGTCAGGGCCTGCAGCTCTCTTTGGATTGAGAGCCTTCAGAGCCGTCGAGACTTCTTCAGGTGTAGTGGCCTCGATGTTATCATCGCCCTCCGTTGCCAGATAGCGAGGGAGCCGGTCGGCAACCATCTCTTCATGTTCGGCGGCCAGAGGATCCTCTACAGGCCGGAAGTTCTCTTCAAAAACATCGGCGAGGGCGTCAGCCTTCGCGTTGGGTTCACAGACAATTCCGTCTGCAGTTCGGAGAGGCGGCATACGCTGCGTTCGCCGTAGGAAGTATTTCGTGGTCCTCCAGGCAGACCCGTCGTCAAGCTGAAGAGTCGCCACACGGTTTGCCCACTCCTGGTTGCGGTGGTTGTCCACGGCCACCGTGATTTCGCGCCGCATACGGTTGAGTTGCCGTTTGGTGGCGGGGTTCCGTGTACGCTGCCATTCGCGGTACACTCTGTTCTTCGCTGCAATTTTTGCAAGGAGATCCGGGGGCAGCTGTCGAGATTGGTCCTGGCGCTCGCGTCTGGGCGGAGTCGCTGCTTTGACTGCGCCGAGGGTGGCGTCTGTGAAGTGGAGAAGTGAATCTTCAGCTTCAGCGTCGTCAACAGGTGGCATCCCGGCGAGGGACTCAGTCAGGGTGGTGCGAAAGTGATCCCAGTTGACTCCAGAGAGTGACACTCCACGCCTGGGTAGCTGCAGTGGGTCGAGGTCGACGTCGAAAACAACTGGCACATGGTCAGAGGAGAGGACATTCCGTGTCGATGCGAGGATCCGGTGCGGAATGCCTTTCACGACCGCGAAGTCGACGATGTCCGGTTGTCCATTAGCGGGAAAGATGGTGGGATCGTAGGGACCCACTACCACAGCGTCATGTCGATCCACGATTCGTAAGACGCGGCGGCCGTCACTGTTGGTGAGACGTGAATGCCAAGCGACGTGCTTGGAGTTATAATCTCCAGCGATGAACAGCTTGCCGCCGATGGAGAGAAGAGATTCTAAGTCGGCATCGACCCATGGATGCGACGGCGGTTTGTAGATGGCAATGAAGGTGATTGCTCCCGCTGACGTGTGCGCGACTACTCCGGTCGCCTCCAGTGTCACGAGCGGCGGCAGCTGAATCTGGTGGTGACGGATGCCATTCCGGATATAGATGGCCAAACCTCCACCGGCAGTTGGTCTGTCAGCACGGTAACAGGAGTAGTTCGGCGCTTTGACTGCAATGCCCGGTTTGAGGCGGGTTTCGCTGAGCAGACAGATGTCCACAGCTTCATCACGAAGGAATTGACGAAATTCGCCAGCTTGTGTGCGTAGACAGAGAGTGTTCCACGCGACGACCGTGAGTCCTCTAACACTGCCCATAATGAGTAGTGGAGGAGCGGCGGGTGGCTGCCGGAGCGGCAATCTTCTGTGCAGCGGTCAGGTGCTGCGTGAGGACATCGAGCAGTTTTGTAGTGCTCGCCACGAGGGCGGTGAGTTGAGTAATCAAACTCGCGATGTCCGTGGCGGAGGCGGCGGGAGCCGTATCTTCTCTTGCGCCGATGGAAGTGGCCACCTCTTCGCCATTGGACGTGGCTTCGTCTGGGGCTGTGGTTGGGCGACCCCCAGTCTTGCGCCGGCCTCCGCGGCGTTGGGGGCGTGCAGCAGACGTCGCGGGGAGGGCAGCAGAGGAGGGGCCCGGTTCCGGGTTCGACGAATTTTGCACAGGTGAAGTGGCGCAGGTTGGTAGTGGATGTCGTGCCTCTGCGTCTTCAAGAAGATCGCGGGTCGGGGAGGCTTCATTGCGGCGACGTGCTTGTGGGTCTTCATGGACGGCGTCGTCGCCGTTGGGTCGGCGGGGCGCCAGTCCCCTGGCGACAGCGGTGGCGTAAGATATTGTAGGATCAGTCCTGGCAGACTTCTTCTGTTTGGCGGCGGTCGGCTGGCCTCGCTGTCGAGCACTGGCGCGCCTCCAAGCGTCACAGCCGCGGTAGCTGGCGACGTGAGGGCCTCCACAGAGAGCGCACGTTGGCTGCTGCTTCCGTGTGATGGGGCAGTCCTTCGCTGGGTGGGCACCAGCGCATTTCACACACTTTTCAGGCATGGAGCAATGCCGGGCAACATGGTTGATGCCCTGGCACCGGTAGCACTGGACAGGGCCTCTCTTGGCGCGCAAGTCTTCTGTGGTCACCGAGACGTTGGCTAGTCGGGTGAGCTGGTAGAGCTTCCTGTTCTCGATCGTATCCGTTGCGATGACGAGGAACAGGGGCATGTAGTCACGTGATTTGGGCTGCTTCATCTTGACCACAGTTCTGACACTGAAGTCGAGCTCTTCGAGTTCTTCTTTGATGTGATCCGGTTCCATGTTGAAGGGGAGATGTCGGATGACAATCTTCAGGACGCGGTCCGGGGTGGAGGCGTGAGTGAAGAAAGGGATCGCCCTGTCAGACGCCTCCTGCGTCACACGTCGGTAGTCGTCTGCGGAGCGCAGCGTAATCTTGTACATGTCTCTTCCGGCGACCTTCACATTGTAGACTGCCGTCGTCCAGCTATTGAGAAGCTGTTGCAGCTGCCTGAAGGTGCCTTCATATTTCAGAACGATCGGCGGTAGTGGTGCATCTCTCCTTGGCGCCGTGGAGGGGCGCGGTGGTTCCTCTGGGGCATCCTCAAGGGCTGCAAAAGTGTTGGCGGTGGATGCCGGCTCGTGGGTGGACAGCACCTTTCGTCGCGCTGTATGGCGTCGCTTCGGGCGAGTGAAGCCGTCAGCATCGTCAGCGAGCGTTTGTTTCGATCGCTTCTCTGCCGGTGAACTGCGCCCGCCGGCATGGGATGCATCTTCTTCTCTTCTGCTTTTGCCAGTGTGCCGCCGAGGTGGTGGTGCGGCAGACGGCTCGTCTTCTTCCGACTCCGGGAGCGGAACTGCAAGCGCATCCATAGCGATATCCATCATGTCCTCATTCGTTGCGTGGTCCGTCATAAGTGGGGGGCCAGATGAGGCCGCCGACGTAGCAAGCTCCGCCGGACGGCGATCTGCCACACCCTTCGCAGTACGTAGCTCCGTTCGCTTCGACATCTCAAGCTCGAATTTGCGCCCGGCGCACGCGCCAGCCCCCCTATATAGACTCTGGCCCGCCCTCCCCCCACCACGCGCAACCGAGGGCATATAAGCGCACCACGGCCGCTGGCGCGCGCCCGTGTCGTCAAGGCAGCACCCGACGCAGCACCTCGCTCGCCTCCACGCCGCTCCGCTAACCGCTACCGCTATGGCCCGCACAAAGCAAACGGCCCGCAAGTCCACCGGCGGAAAGGCGCCGCGCAAACAGCTCGCCACCAAGGCGGCGAGGAAGAGCGCGCCCGCCACCGGCGGCGTCAAGAAGCCCCACCGCTACAGGCCGGGCACCGTCGCCCTGCGAGAAATCAGGCGCTACCAGAAGAGCACAGAGCTGCTCATCCGCAAGCTGCCATTCCAGCGCCTAGTGCGCGAGATCGCCCAGGACTTCAAGACCGACCTGCGCTTCCAGAGCTCCGCGGTCATGGCCCTGCAGGAGGCCAGCGAGGCCTACCTCGTCGGCCTCTTCGAAGACACCAACCTGTGCGCAATCCACGCCAAGCGCGTCACCATCATGCCCAAGGACATCCAGCTCGCGCGCCGCATCCGCGGCGAGCGCGCCTAAACACCGCGCCAGCCGCTGGGCACCGCCCACGCACGCAAACAAACAAAACGGCCCTTTTAAGGGCCACTAACATCACTCCGTCGCGAGCAAACTTTGTCGGTCGCCTCTCGCCCCACAACCACAGAACCAAAGACAAAACACCACTTCCACTTCCCGTCCGTCCGCCACAGCCGCTCTCCTCTGCCAGCTTGCTGGCGCGCGCAACAATCAACATCATCCCTCCCCGGCGCGGCGCACAATACCCATCGGCCGACGCCGTCAACCACACGGCCGGCCGCCGCTTCGTTTCGAAAAGAGAAACAAACAAAAAGCCAGGCACGTCCAACGCCACCGACCCTTTCCCCACATCTCAACGTCCCCCGCCCCCGTTCCATCCAAGAACACACACACACACACACACAAGACAAGACACGTCCGAGAAGACGGCAGGCAGGCAGGCAAACCAAAGTATTCAAACAACATGACAACAAAACCAACCGTCGGCCGGCCGCGACCAAAAACGGCGACAATCAACCGCTACCGCCGCCCGCACCCGCCACCGACCCCCCGCAATCCAACCACCACGGCACGCAAACAGTATCCACACACGGGCATACAGAAACGCCAGACGACACAACCACACCGCAACACAAACACGACAATCACAACCTTCCCGACGTGCTTTGATGGCCCTGAGAAGGGCCGTTTTGGGCCGCGCGTCTGTTGCGCGCCACTAGACGACGGGGACGGGGGGTGCGGACGACGGAGTCAACCGCCAACCCTTCCTTTCCCATTCCTCTCTACTTCTTCTTCTTGGGCGAAGCCTTCGCCTTAGACGGCGTCGTCGCCTTCTTCGGGCGCGGCGCCTTCGGCTTCTTCGTCGGAACCTTGGCGGCCTTCTTCGCCTTCGACGGCGACTTGGCCTTGGCCGGCTTGGCAGCAGCCGCCTTCTTCGCACCGGCGGGAGCGGCCGACGCCGCAGACGCCTTCTTGGCGGCGCCCGCCTTCCGACCAGTCGCCGCCTTCACGCCACCAGCCTTCTTTGCGCCGGCCGCACGGGCGCCCTTCTTCTCCTTGCTGGCCGGAGCGGCGCGCTTCTTCTTGGCACCGCCAGCACGAGCCTTGCCGCCCTCAGCCGCCCCGCCGCCGGCGCCGGCAAGCTTGAAAGAGCCGGACGCGCCCTTCCCCTTCGTCTGCACCAGCTCGCCCGCCACCACGGCCGACTTGAGGTACTTCTTGATAAACGGCGCCAGCTTCTCCGCGTCCAGCTTGTAGTGCGCGGCAATGTACTTCTTGATCGCCTGCAGCGACGATCCGCCGCGCTCCTTCAGACTCTTGATGGCGGCCGTCACCATCTCAGAGGTGCGCGGGTGCGCAGGCTTGGCGCGCGGCTTCTTCGCAGACGACGCAGACTTTGCCTTCTTCGTAGTGCCGGTGGCGGCGGGTGCCGCAGCAGTCTCGTTCGTAGCCGCCTGATCTGCCATTTCGACGACGCGCGTTAACACACAACACAGCGAGCAGCGAGAGCGAGAGGAGACACGCAGCGAGCGGAGCGCACAGCAGAGGAATAGCCGCCTCGCGCCACAGGCCCAGCCAGTGTCGCGGGCGGGCGCGGACGGCCGAGAGAGCGGCCGCCACTCTGCGCGCCGCCGCGCCGCGCCTCCCGCGCTTGCTACCGCCCAACGTCCGACAGCCTGTGCGGAGCAGCCCCACACCTGCGCCACAACCACCCGCGCCTTTCAAACCACCGAGGATGGGGCTACACACAGCCACACCACAGTCGCCAACCAGTCGCCACGGCAGCGCCGCAAACCACGGCCAAACTGCAGCCACCGCGCGCTACAGCCTGGGTCGGCCCGCCGAGAATCGCCGCCCACGCCCAAATGCCGCCCCCACAGCCCCAGCCGGCGACCGGCCACAATGGCCAAACCTTCGGCAAAAGCCCCACACCGTCGCCGCGGCAGCCCGGCCAGCGCGGCCGGCGCCACAGCCACACAAGCGGAGGCGTGCGGCGATGACGGCCGTGCAAACGCACCTCCGCCGCCCCATCGCCCTCCCACCGTTTCCCGATCGGCCCGCAGCCGTCGGGCCACGTCCTCCTCCTCTCGCCCGCCAACATTCACAGCCCTTTCGTTCGTTTCCCAACAATTTCAATTGTGCCCGCCGCAAAAACGGGCGCCGCCTGCAAAGCAACATGCTCCGCCGGAGCGCCCCTCGCCGCTTACGAGCCAACCCCTCGCCCGAGGCAAACCGAAATCCGCAACTACAGACCAACCCAATCTGCCGTCAGCACACACGACAGCCAACATCACGCGTTACGAGTTAGACATTAGGTTCACACGTCTCGGTTACGTTCGGTGGACGTGCGTTAGGTTTAGGGCACTTGGGTTAGGTTAAGCATTCAAAACACACGTCAGGCGTCAGAGGTTGGGTTAGGTTACGTTACATTAAGGTTAGGTTAGGGGCACTTGGGTTAGGTTAAGGGTCGGTGTTAGGTTAAGCGTCAAACTTAGGTTAAGCATTCAAACACACGTCGGGCGTCCGAGGTTAGGTTAGGTTAGGTTAGGTTAGGTTAGGTTAGGTTAGGTTAAGGCCACTTGGGTTAGGTTAAGCCTCAAACTTAGGTTAAGCATTCAAACACACGTCGGGCGTCAGGTGGCCGCAGCAGCCGCACCTACCTACCTACCTACCTACCCACCCACCTCACGGCCGGACAGCTTGGCTTACTTGGCGCTGAGGCTGACCTCACCGCACCTCACCTCACGCTACGCAACGCTACAGGTTCGGTTCGCTCAGCTTAGGCTTAGAGCTTAAGCGCCGAGGTCGGATTACGTTGGTTCACCTTCGGGCGCCACACTTTGGGTGTAAAGGTCGCGTCGGGTCGTCGGCACGCCGCAAAAACAAAAGCGAAGCCACAGACAACGCCGACAAACGGGCAGCACGACCACGACCAGATACCGAGACACACGGACCACCCACCGGCCAAAGGGCACCAAACAACAAACCAGAGCACCACGTGTCGACCAGAGCAACCCGCCGCTCACGCGACGTGGCTGGCACCGAAGGGCCGCCGCAACTGCGCTTTCCGCGCCGGGCCGGATGCACGTGCGGCAACACCACCACCGCACACAGCCGCTGTTCAACATCAACCAACAACACGCCGCGGTCGCAGCCTCAACGCCAGCACACACGTTTGCACCACCATTCACACGCACCGCACAAACAGCTGTCGCCGACACAGCCGACAACACAAACACACCGCAACGACGCCGCCGCCGCCTCTACTTGTGCCGGCCACCCACCCCACCGACGGCGCACCTGTCGCCAGCCGGCAGCCGGCAGCCGGCAGTCGGCAGTCGACACGGGAAACGCACACCGCCACTTCGCTCGCGCGCACGCCACCAACCAGTCGTCGTCTCCAAAAACAACAAACAAACATAGGGCAGGCAACAAATCGCCTCGCACGAACCGTCCACAAAACTATCAAAGCACAGCCTCTGGCTAACGGCCACGACGCAGCGGCACGCTGCTCCTTTCCCCGCCCCACTCGATTCACGAAGGCACGCGACACCGCCAACGACGGCCTCGCTTCCCGCAACCGACACCTTTCCGCCACTACGCACAGCCGCACCCGACGCCCGTGGCAACGACACAACTACTGCACTATCCACCGCCGCCTCCCCCTTCCCGTACACACAGCCAGCCAGCCAGCCAGCCAGCCAGCCAGCCAGCCAAAACCACACCAACGACCCAAACATGCACGTGCAACGGCACACCCCAACCAGTCAACGTCGACAACCACACGCACGGCTCGAAACCGGCGTCCTTCCACGTTGCCATCAAGCTACACACAAGACACAAGGAACCAACAACAGCAAAAGCCCGCCCGCCCGCCCGCCCGCCCGCCCCACTCTCACGCCGCAAAAAGCACACCGAAAACCGCCAAACGCACATTCCCATCGCACTGACACCGACCGGCTCGCTACCACCACACCTCTCGGCAGCCGTTTCGCAAACATGACACGGCGCGACATGACATCACGACCAACTCTCCTTTCCCGACGCCTTCGGCCGGAGCACAACGCCGCCAATTCGCCACACAGTCACACAGTCGACAAGCGCCCGCCCTCCCTGCACGACGCCGCGCAGCAAAGGCGCCCGCAAACACATACCTCTCCTCTCTCTCGGCCGGCCGACGCGCCAACCGCCACACCGCCAGCCACTCGCAATTGTGCACTGCCGCCAGCCACACGTCCAACACGCCGCGCCGCCTCCGGCCACCCGCCAGGGGGCGCTCACGTCCGCGACAACAGCGCGGCCCGCCGGGCCAAACCGAACCGAGCCGCCCGCCGCTGCTCTGCACATCTTCCTGCGCGCATCAACAAAACGAGGCAAGCGAGCACACCCCGTCACAACGCCACATCACGCAAATGCCGTGCCGACCTCTTGTGTCTACCGCCTAAATTGCACTCACCAGCCGCCCCCTCTTCTTCCTCCCTATCTATCTGTGCGTCTGTGTCGGTCCGCGCGTGACGCCTCTCAACATCCGCCGTCGCCGTCCCCGTTTCCGCCCCAATGCCATCGTCGCGCCGCCTCCTCCTCCTCCGCCCCTGTCCGGCCCGCACCACACCATACACCGCTGCTTGTCCCGGCCGTTGCCACCAAAGGCGCCTACCGCAAACGCGCCACGCCGCAGCCCCCCGTGCGTGCATCTCCGTGCCGACGCTGCCTCTCTGCCCTCCCGCACGCACTCGACCGACCGACCGACATGCACTGCGTCGACGGCCTCGACAACACAGTCTCTGGGCTCCGCACTGCGTGTTCCGGTACGCGCGCTGAAACACGTATGTACTCATTACCAGCGATGGCGAGGCACGACACAATCTCTGACCAGAGAGTTTCTTATCGTCGCTAGTCTGCGCCACACGACACTAGTAGCACGTAGCGCGTCGGCAGGAACAGTTGTCATCTATATGTGGCGGGTCGGGAGAGGTAGTAGTCAGTCGACAGTATTGGCGAGTGGACGATTGTACTGAGCGGGCGGCGGCGTGCTCTTCTCGCGACTCTGGTCTCCGTTCGGGACGATGCATATTGTTATTAAAGGTAAGGTAATGAAGCTGCATTGCGCAAATCTAATAATGTATGTCAATTGTAACTATTTTCTTCACAACAAAATGCCCCAATAATACTTTGTTTCCAAACTAACTTTTTTAACGTACAACCATTCATTTCCATTTAAAGAATATTTCCTACGCATTTCCTCCAACAATCAACATTAAATGTGAGCCGGCATTCATTGCACGAAGCTGTGTACAGGTATCTACAGTTAAGAGCACATACAGATGCAGTTTGTTTTCTCTTTTGTCTTTTTGTTTTTTTTTATTGACGTAACGATCTTTTGCTCTTTTTCTTCTAATTTGTACACAGGCTGTTTGTTTAGATTTTTTATATTGGTAACGCCACGTAGCGCTCTGCGTGAAAATCACTGCCTGTGCTGTGTGCAGTCTGTGGCTAGTTTGCATTGTTGTCATGGACTGCTATAGCTGGATGTGAACAGCGCGTAGCGTTGCGCAGTTAGGGGTGAGCCGCCAGCAATGGTGCATGTGAGGAGAGAGATGGCGGACTTTTCAAATTACATATATTATGACTGGTGATGATATTAAGGGTAAATACATTGTTTGTTGTTCTCTATTAAACATCTTTACTTTGCTAACTATCCCTATCAGTAGTTAGTGCCCTCCGTAGTTTGAATCTCTTATTTAGCTGGCAGCAGTGGTGCTCGCTGTACTGCAGTAGTTCGACTAATGAAGATTTTTGTGAGGTAAGTGATTTCCGAAAGGTGTACTTTAATGTTACTCAGGGCCATTCTTTTGCAGGGATCTTTGATAGATAGTCAGATTGCGTTGCGCTCAAAATATTGTGTGTCAGTTTAAGCACAGTTTTGTATACATTGTTGTTCAAAGGGGGACGTTTCAGAATACAGGGCCGAAAGGTCAGCCAGCGCTGCCCTTACAACCTTTATCGGGTTTTCAATTATGTCTGTTGAGATGTTCATGGTTCATTATTTCCATTCATCATATTACCGCGCGTTTCTCATCAATCTTCGTTCGTTCGTTCGTTCGTTCGTTCGTTCGTTCATTTTCTAGGGACGTTAACAACATTCCGGCACATTTTCATCATCATTCACTCACTCGCTTACTTACTTACGACTATTTGTGCGGGGAGGTTACACTTGGGTCCATTTCCATTTACATTCAATGTTGATAGACCTTTCTTTTTGTTGTTGTTTTGTTGCTGGCAGGTTACAAAAGGCCTCATTTTATGTTGGTTGCAGCAGCGTTTTTCTCCTTCTTCTAGTGTTTTGCCCGCTCTCACCGCCGCCCCCGCCCCTCCCGCATCCGTCGGTCTCACCACGTTCACTGACAGCCGCGTCTGCGGCTACACCACAACGGCCCCCTCCCGGCAACCCATTCGTTTTCTCTTCTTTTGCACAAAAACAACGCCGCACGCGCCAGCCGAGCGCAGCGCAAGCCACCCACACCGCGCCCCTCCCGTCTTTATAGCCTCCGCGTGCGTCTTGTTCTCTTCGTTTGCCCCCTCCCATCTCCCGAATGCCATGCCAGCAGCGTTACGCGTGCCCATCCCCTGTCCACACACTACCGCGAAACGAACAGCCTTCCGGGCCACATGCAGGGCACGCCCACCGCCATTCCCGGACGCAATTCTCAAAACAACACACACACACACACACACACACACACAAAATGAACGCACCATCCCACTTCGCTTTTCTCTCTCTCTCTCTCTCTCTCGTCCCTTCCCTTTAACGAACGACAAACAAACCCCGGTTAACACACTTTCTTGACACCTTCATGTAGGGAGGGAGGGTGCGTGCGTTATCTCATCTCGACCGTGACGGCAACCATCGACGATCCATTTCCCCCACTGGTAAAACATGTTCACTAACACCTACAGACATCATTCCGTACACACACACACACACACACACACACACACACACACAATGGCTTTGCACACGAACATAGACGGCACGGGCACTGTCGTACATTCTTCCTCAGAACCATCTCAACGAACGTTACATACACATCCGGGAAAGCAAAGCAACGCAACGCACAATTCAGCCGTCAAAGGTAACGTTCACCACGGCAAGACACTTGCCGCCGCGCCGTTACACGCATTTCAGTGCGGCTACAATACACCTCCGACACGGGAACGTTCCGTTGCTCTACACTGCGTTTCTCCGTTTTGTTTCGTTCTTGTTTTTTTCCGTTTTTTCTCTCTTTTTTTTCCCTCCGTCCTTTCCTCCACCATTCTCTCCTCCTCACGTTCTGCCCAGACATTCGACCGATCAGAGGTTCGTCCACCTTTCGGTAACCGTCCTCAGCGCGACGGTGTACCAACGGTATGACGGTGTTCAAGACGTCCGTTGCGTGATGCCGGTGTACCGCGCCGATCGACAGTGTCCCAGAGGCGACGGATCGGACCACACCACCGACACACACACAAACACGTGTACGCACATTCGCCAAAGCGACCGTCGTCTTCTAGCGTCGCGCTTACTCTACTGTACTGCACTGGACCACGCGTGCATGCATCTTCAATGACGACGTCGGTGTGCGTGCGTCGTACGCACACAAGCAGACACAGTCGGTCAGACACGACTATCGAAATCAGAGTCGGAGGAAAGGTACATCATCGTGCGTGTCGCCCGTACAATGCAATACACATTGGTGTCTCAATGCGCGTTCATTTAAACGTCACTCACACGCCTCCACGCTGCATTTACAGACACATTTCACCCTCGCCATATATGGCGTGCAAACCGACCCGCAAACGGCCGTCGTTACACACTGACATTCCCAACAATCGCGTTTCGTTTCCATCCGTCACGTAACTAACCGGCACCTCCATCCAAAGGGCACATCACCGATCGCACTTCCCCCCCTCGCAGACAGGCAACACCAACGAGTTGTGCGCACGTGCCTCCATTCCACGTCACACCGTGGCCGTACCCCGCAACACGCGACGCGCCCCCAACAATCAAATTCATCGCATCGGCCACCCCACCCCACCCCGTCGCAACCAAAGCGGTAGCTATTGCCGCCGTCCACCCACTCACACACACAACAAAACAAAACAAAACAAAACAAAAACATAAACAACAACAATTCCGCCCTTCCCGCAAAGGCCATTTGGTGGCCCTGAAAAGGGCCGTTTTGCCGCTCTCGCAACGGAGGATCTCCTTCCATTCCAGAGCCACCTCCTTACTTGGAGCTCGTGTACTTGGTCACCGCCTTCGTGCCCTCGCTCACGGCGTGCTTGGCCAGCTCGCCAGGCAGCAACAGCCGCACAGCGGTCTGGATCTCGCGGGACGTGATGGTCGAGCGCTTGTTGTAGTGCGCCAGGCGAGACGCCTCGGCCGCGATGCGCTCGAAAATGTCGTTCACGAAGCTGTTCATGATGCTCATCGCCTTCGACGAGATGCCCGTGTCAGGGTGCACCTGCTTCAGCACCTTGTAGATGTAGATGGCATAGCTCTCCTTCCTCTTGCGCTTCTTCTTCTTGTCGCCCTTCGAAATGTTCTTCTGCGCCTTGCCAGCCTTCTTGGCGGCCTTCCCGCTAGTCTTGGGCGGCATCGCAAACAAACAAGAACGTACGGCAGCAACACCAGCAGCAAGCGCTCCGCTCTAGTCAGCGTCTCCCCACACAGTGGCACCCAGCGGAGTCGCTCATGTCTGGGCATTTGCCCATGTAGTTTCAAAGGTCCTGTGGCTTTTGCCTTAATGCCTTCTGTCTCAACTTGGGTTTCCTGTTGCATGTCTTTGTTGAAATTTTAACATGTTTTGTAGAGTTTTATTGTTTTCTTTGTTTAGTGTTTTTGTGTGTCTAGTACCTGAAGTGTCTGGTTAGTGTATTCTTTGGATGTTTGTATGTAACATGTAGTGGGTCAGCGCCCAAGCTAGTGATGGTATCGTGTGGTGAGTGTTCTGCTTTTGTGTAGAAAGATTGTGTTCGTTGTTGGATGACTGTGGTGATTGTGGGTGTGTTCGTGTCTATGTGTATGAGTGTGTTTGGTACGAACCAGGGAGCGTCTGTTATTATCCTAAGGGCCTTATTTTGTACTATTTGGATTTTTCTCAGGTGAGTGTCTGCAGCCATGCCCCAGACCTCACAGCCATATAGAATAGCAGGAAGGACCACCATCTTCCAAATTTTTAGCTTGACTTTGGTGGTCAGTCCATTGCCCTTGAGCAATGGGTATAGCTGGTACAGCCTAGCCGAACCCCGATTACATGCGTCGGCTATGTGTGCATTCCATAACAGTTTTTTGTCTATTTTTAAACCAAGGTATTTAACTGTGTCGCGCCAGGGGAGGTCCCTTCCATCAATGGAGAGTTGACGGTTTGGTGGCCTCCTCCTGGTTGTGAACATAATTGAATTGCACTTGCTTGGATTTAATTTTATTTTCCAGAAGTTGCACCATTGCGTTATCTGGTCAAGGTGCCTTTGTATGTTCATGACGATGTAATTGGGGTTCGGGTGGCTGGCATATATAGCTGTGTCATCTGCAAAGAGGGCTAGATGGGTGCTGTCCCGCTTCGGTATGTCATTGGTGTATATACTATACAGGATAGGTCCCAGAACAGAACCTTGGGGCACTCCTGCTTCGATGGTCTTAATGCTACTCTTAAATCTATCTATATTAACAAAGAATTTTCTGTTGCTTAAAAACGAATGGAGGATCTTCAGCAGATGCTGGGGACAGTCATACTGGTGGAGCTTGTAGATTAGGCCGTCGTGCCAGACGCGGTCAAAGGCCTTTTCGATGTCTAAGAAGACTGCCCCCGTGCTGTGCCTGTTTGCCCTAGCCTTGCAGATCTGCTCGACCACGCGGGTGGCTTGGGAGATGGTGCTGTGACCGGCACGAAAACCAAACTGTTCAGGGATGGTGATGTTCCTTTCGGTGAGGAAGTTTTGGAGTGGTTTTAGGATTAGTTGCTCCAGGACTTTGCCTAGTATGCATAGGAGGGATATGGGTCTGTAGTTCTGGGGAAAGAGAGGATTTTTGTCAGGTTTAGGAAGTGTGATCACTTTGGCTATCTTCCATGCCGATGGGAAGTGGTTGTGTTGCAGGCAGGCGTTGAGGATGTTGGTTAGGAAAAGGAAAGCTGAGTTGGGGAGGTGTTTAAGCTGTAGTGGCTTTATGCCGTCGGGGCCTGGGGATTTGGAGTTGCCGATCCCGTTTATGGTCGAGCAGACTGTTTGGTAGGACACAGGCTCAAATACGGTGTCAGGGCGTCTTCTCAGGATACCTGGGACTGTACGAATAACTGTCTCCTCGTGCTCGTCAGCGTCTTCGTCATCGATTATGTTCTCGCGAAACTGAAGCTCTAGCGAGTTGGCCATAGCTTCAGCTTTTTCGGGAGGATCGTAGACGAGTCCATTTTCGCCGTGGAGCGGTTTAATGGATTTAGACGTCTCCTTACGCGATTTTACAATTCGCCAAAATTTCTGTGGGTTGTCTTGTGTTTCCTGAAGTGTCTGCTCCCAGCGTGCACTTCTGTACTCTTGCAGGTGGACCCTCACTTCCTGAGCTAGGCTGCTCGCTATGCGCCTGTCGATGGGGTCTCTGTAGGCCTGCCATCGTTTCCTGAAGCGGCGTTTAGTGCGTAGCAGCTCTTGTATTTCCTCTGGCAGGTCTTGGCGCCTGTTCAGGTGTCTAGTCCTAGTGGTTGTTTGCCTGCTACAGACTTTTAAAATGTCGGTAAAGTGCTCCACGGCATTTTCTATGTCCCTTCGGTTGTTGAGCGTAGGAGTTTCTGTGGTGTGAAGGTCAACGAGAGCCCTGTATTCGTTCCAGTCGGTTTCGTACGTGTAGTAGGCCTTGTCTGCTCCTTTGTGTCTGGCACCGGCTAGCTCTAAGCCTACGGGGTTGTGGTCAGAGTCAAGGTCATTGAACACTACTGGGTTGAGTGCCCATTGGAAGTTTTTAGTCACAAATATATCCAAAATGTCCGGACGGACAGTTTCGTTTGTGTGGAAATGGGTCGGTTCGTCGGGGGCGACGATACTGACCTCATTATGGTTTAGGATATAGTTGTGCAGTGCCCTACCGCAGGCGTTGCTGACCCTACAACCCCAGGCACGGTTTTTGGCATTCAAGTCTCCACCGAGTATGACTTTGGGGCCTAAGTTTAATAGTAAATCTATGTCGTTAGTGGGGATGTTCCTACCAGGCGGGTGATAGACTGCAACTAATATTACAAGGCCTTGTTCTGTTTTGATTTCAACTGCACTTGCCTCGACTCTCTCGAGTTGGGGCAAGTCTACTAACCTATGGGCTAACCTATTTTTAACTAATACTAGTGTGCCTCCTCCAGGGCGGTTTACTCTATCATTCCTATACATACTGAAATTTCTTATAGCTAAGGTCTGTTCTGGGCGCAGGTGCGTCTCTGATATGAGCGCTATATCGACACCATTGTCATCGAGAAAGTGCTCCAGCGTATGCTTCTGATTCGAAATGCCATTGGCATTCCAGTTTATTATGAAGAGTGATCTTCTTTGATTACGGTCCATCAAAGAAAGACAAGATAGATGAGGCTATTATTAACAGCTTTGACAGCTTGTCTGGGACTGCTTGAACTTGCTCCACCGTTGATTTGATGGTGCTGATTACTTTGGGTATGTTGAAGGAACCCAGCACGCTGGCTAGGCCTTGCAGTTGGGTCAGTGTGTCGTCAGCTGCAGCTGAGTTGCCTGGCGGGAGGTTCCAGGCCGACTGCGCGCGGCCGGCGGCCGGCAGTGTGTGCCTCGCCGCTGCGGCGAGGGAGTGGGGGGCGGCGGCTGAGGTGGAGGGGGTAGCAGCAGGCTGCCTCGCGGCAGTCGCCGCCTGACCTTGTTGCTGAGCGCGTCCGCGCGAGTTTAATATGGGGAAATTCCTGGGATTGTTAGCAGGGGCTGGATTTGGTTTTCCAGCTTCCGCTTTTGGTTTGTTCTGCATGGATTGCGTGACAGCTATCCACGTGGGGCATTTTTTGTAACTAGCAGGGTGTTTACCCTCGCAGTGAACACATGTTGGGTCTGCTTCCCTAGGCTTTTTGCACAGGGAGGTGAGGTGTGGGCCTGCGCACTTTACACAGCGCGGGTCCAACCTGCAGTTTCGGCTGCCATGGTGAAACCTCTGGCACCGGTAGCACTGTTGTGGCCCTTCCTTCCTCCTGTAAGACTCTATAGTACAAGTGGTGTAGAGAAGCCTATTTACTTTATAGATTTCACCTGCATTTTGCCCTTTGACAATGGTGGCGATATAGTTAGGCTTTTTAACCAGTGTTGGCACACCGTTTACGTCCTTCCATTCTTTCATCTGGATAACGCTCTGGACGTTGAAGTTGAGGTCCTTGAGCGCATCATGAATCTCAACCGGCTCAATAAAGCTGGGTAGTTTCTTTATTACGACTTTCTGGAGCTTTGACGGCTCCAGGTCGTAGGTGTGGTACTGAATACCACGAATGGCTAAGTTGGTTAAGATGTGCTGGTAGTCCTCGGCATTGTCAAGTTGATACTTCACTGTGTCGCCCCTATAGGCACCCAGCGCGCCCCGCCGCCGCACCTTTACCAGCTCGCCCCGTTGCGGCCGCCGACCAATGGGCCGCGAGCGCAACCGGCCGCCGCACCCGAGAGCATAAAGGACCCCCACCCCTGGCGGCGCCGCCACTCCGCTGCTCGACTCGCTGCGGCTCGCACCGTCGTTCGTCTCGTCTCGTTTTTACACCACAGCGCATCGCCATGTCCGGACGCGGAAAGGGAGGCAAGGTCAAGGGCAAGTCAAAGTCCCGCTCAAGCAGGGCCGGGCTCCAGTTCCCGGTCGGCAGAATCCACCGCCTCCTGCGCAAGGGAAACTACGCCGAGCGCGTCGGCGCCGGGGCGCCCGTCTACCTCGCCGCCGTCATGGAGTACCTCGCGGCTGAGGTGCTCGAGCTGGCCGGAAACGCGGCCCGCGACAACAAGAAGACGCGCATCATCCCGCGCCACCTGCAGCTTGCCATCCGCAACGACGAGGAGCTCAACAAGCTCCTGTCGGGCGTCACCATCGCACAGGGTGGTGTCCTGCCCAACATCCAGGCCGTCCTGCTGCCAAAGAAGACCGAGAAGAAGGCCAGAGAGGCCAGGCAATCGGCACGCGGACCCGCCGCCCAGCAGCGCTGCGTGCTCCCCTGCACGCAACGCGCTTTGCCGGCCCGGCTCGGCTCACAACAATCGGGCCCTTTTCAGGGCCACCCACACAAACCTACGTCCAAAGCAAAATTTCAGTCGTCCTCGCCGCGCTTTGCTTTACTTTACTTTAACTTCACTTCCACAGCCGCCGCCGGCAACAAGACCATACCAACTGCTACGATTGCAGGGGGAGATATTCTGCGAGGTACCTCGGTGTCACGCCTGACATCGAAGTGTCACATAGGGGGGGACTTGGCACAAACGCTCACGCCAGGATGCAGATCCTGTACCCCTGTTCCCTCGACCCCGCAACAGGGGTAGCGATACTGGAAATATGCGCGCCCTGTATGGGGCTATGCAGCCAGATCGACGACGCATCGCCTACAGAAGGGTCCAAAGCAGAGCGCTCTACGACGGGCCTTACACGTCCCCCCGCGGCAGACCTGCCTACAACCACCCACAACACGATTCCGCGCCCTGGCAGAAGCGTTCTACGCCACCGCGCGGAATTCAGAAAATGACTATTACGTCTTGACCCTTGGGCAATATGAACACCACAGGGGACAGATGTGCAAGACCCGAGTCGCTACTCCAGCAGTAGCACAAACAGAACACATAATCACTCTCAACAAACAGCAACGTCCGAAAAAGCACACTACCAAAGATAAGAACAACACACAGAAAAGAGGAGCAAATGTCCACAGGCGACAATAACCTCCACCAACGGTAGAGGACTAAAAGAGAGAAGAACAAGAAGAGCCGCCGCCATCTTGTCGTCCACAGCCCGTGTGGCCCAACACACACACACACACACACACACACACACACACACACATTTCTCTTGTTTTTGTTTCGTTTGCCTCAAGCACCTCCACGCACGCACAGTCGCCTTCCAAACGACAACGACAGCGTTAAACGAGCGTGTCGACACACCGCCCTCCACTCCCGCGCGCCCCATACAAACGAAACAGCTGATCCGGCCGCCTATGGGCACGCCTTGCCTCGCCAACTCCAACGCCGCCGCAAACACACAGCCGAAACCACGCAAACATTCACCGCCTCTCGCACAACAACAACACACAGCCCGGCGTCTCCATCGATCGATAAACAAAACAAACACACAACGCCCTCTCTCGCACGCACACACACACACACACACACACACACAAGACCCGCTTCCTTTCCTTTCTCCCAGTCACGTCACGTCAGTCAAACGCAAACGAAATGAAGAATGAAAGAAAGAAGGCAGGCAGGCAGGCAGGCAACACACGCAGCAACAACACAGACTCTTTCGCACTTTTCAATTTCCGAACAGTGTGGTGGCCCTGAAAAGGGCCGTTTTCGTCTCTCCCACGGCGCGGGAAGGCCAACGCGGCACAGCACACCGGCTGCGACGCGCCTAACCGCCGAAACCGTACAGGGTGCGCCCCTGCCTCTTCAGGGCGTACACCACGTCCATGGCCGTCACAGTCTTGCGCTTGGCGTGCTCAGTGTACGTCACCGCGTCGCGGATCACGTTCTCCAGGAACACCTTCAGCACTCCGCGGGTCTCCTCGTAGATCAGACCAGAGATGCGCTTCACGCCGCCCCTGCGAGCCAGGCGGCGGATCGCGGGCTTCGTGATGCCCTGGATGTTGTCGCGCAACACCTTGCGGTGCCGCTTGGCGCCACCCTTGCCGAGCCCCTTTCCTCCCTTGCCGCGGCCAGTCATCTCTTCTAAATCCTCAAAAAAGCTCAAGGCAAGCAAAACGTCTGCTGCAGCGGCTGGCTCCTCACCCGGCGCTAGCGAGTCGGCTACGGTCTGCGCCCGGCGCACGCGCCAGCCCCCCTATATAGACCTCTGGCCCGCCCTCCCCCCACCACGCGCAACCGAGGGCATATAAGCGCACCACGGCCGCTGGCGCGCCGCCCGTGTCGTCAAGGCAGCACCCGACGCAGCACCTCGCTCGCCTCCACGCCGCTCCGCTAACCGCTACCGCTATGGCCCGCACAAAGCAAACGGCCCGCAAGTCCACCGGCGGAAAGGCGCCGCGCAAACAGCTCGCCACCAAGGCGGCGAGGAAGAGCGCGCCCGCCACCGGCGGCGTCAAGAAGCCCCACCGCTACAGGCCGGGCACCGTCGCCCTGCGAGAAATCAGGCGCTACCAGAAGAGCACAGAGCTGCTCATCCGCAAGCTGCCATTCCAGCGCCTAGTGCGCGAGATCGCCCAGGACTTCAAGACCGACCTGCGCTTCCAGAGCTCCGCGGTCATGGCCCTGCAGGAGGCCAGCGAGGCCTACCTCGTCGGCCTCTTCGAAGACACCAACCTGTGCGCAATCCACGCCAAGCGCGTCACCATCATGCCCAAGGACATCCAGCTCGCGCGCCGCATCCGCGGCGAGCGCGCCTAAACACCGCGCCAGCCGCTGGGCACCGCCCACGCACGCAAACAAACAAAACGGCCCTTTTAAGGGCCACTAACATCACTCCGTCGCGAGCAAACTTTGTCGGTCGCCTCTCGCCCCACAACCACAGAACCAAAGACAAAACACCACTTCCACTTCCCGTCCGTCCGCCACAGCCGCTCTCCTCTGCCAGCTTGCTGGCGCGCGCAACAATCAACATCATCCCTCCCCGGCGCGGCGCACAATACCCATCGGCCGACGCCGTCAACCACACGGCCGGCCGCCGCTTCGTTTCGAAAAGAGAAACAAACAAAAAGCCAGGCACGTCCAACGCCACCGACCCTTTCCCCACATCTCAACGTCCCCCGCCCCCGTTCCATCCAAGAACACACACACACACACACACAAGACAAGACACGTCCGAGAAGACGGCAGGCAGGCAGGCAAACCAAAGTATTCAAACAACATGACAACAAAACCAACCGTCGGCCGGCCGCGACCAAAAACGGCGACAATCAACCGCTACCGCCGCCCGCACCCGCCACCGACCCCCCGCAATCCAACCACCACGGCACGCAAACAGTATCCACACACGGGCATACAGAAACGCCAGACGACACAACCACACCGCAACACAAACACGACAATCACAACCTTCCCGACGTGCTTTGATGGCCCTGAGAAGGGCCGTTTTGGGCCGCGCGTCTGTTGCGCGCCACTAGACGACGGGGACGGGGGGTGCGGACGACGGAGTCAACCGCCAACCCTTCCTTTCCCATTCCTCTCTACTTCTTCTTCTTGGGCGAAGCCTTCGCCTTAGACGGCGTCGTCGCCTTCTTCGGGCGCGGCGCCTTCGGCTTCTTCGTCGGAACCTTGGCGGCCTTCTTCGCCTTCGACGGCGACTTGGCCTTGGCCGGCTTGGCAGCAGCCGCCTTCTTCGCACCGGCGGGAGCGGCCGACGCCGCAGACGCCTTCTTGGCGGCGCCCGCCTTCCGACCAGTCGCCGCCTTCACGCCACCAGCCTTCTTTGCGCCGGCCGCACGGGCGCCCTTCTTCTCCTTGCTGGCCGGAGCGGCGCGCTTCTTCTTGGCACCGCCAGCACGAGCCTTGCCGCCCTCAGCCGCCCCGCCGCCGGCGCCGGCAAGCTTGAAAGAGCCGGACGCGCCCTTCCCCTTCGTCTGCACCAGCTCGCCCGCCACCACGGCCGACTTGAGGTACTTCTTGATAAACGGCGCCAGCTTCTCCGCGTCCAGCTTGTAGTGCGCGGCAATGTACTTCTTGATCGCCTGCAGCGACGATCCGCCGCGCTCCTTCAGACTCTTGATGGCGGCCGTCACCATCTCAGAGGTGCGCGGGTGCGCAGGCTTGGCGCGCGGCTTCTTCGCAGACGACGCAGACTTTGCCTTCTTCGTAGTGCCGGTGGCGGCGGGTGCCGCAGCAGTCTCGTTCGTAGCCGCCTGATCTGCCATTTCGACGACGCGCGTTAACACACAACACAGCGAGCAGCGAGAGCGAGAGGAGACACGCAGCGAGCGGAGCGCACAGCAGAGGAATAGCCGCCTCGCGCCACAGGCCCAGCCAGTGTCGCGGGCGGGCGCGGACGGCCGAGAGAGCGGCCGCCACTCTGCGCGCCGCCGCGCCGCGCCTCCCGCGCTTGCTACCGCCCAACGTCCGACAGCCTGTGCGGAGCAGCCCCACACCTGCGCCACAACCACCCGCGCCTTTCAAACCACCGAGGATGGGGCTACACACAGCCACACCACAGTCGCCAACCAGTCGCCACGGCAGCGCCGCAAACCACGGCCAAACTGCAGCCACCGCGCGCTACAGCCTGGGTCGGCCCGCCGAGAATCGCCGCCCACGCCCAAATGCCGCCCCCACAGCCCCAGCCGGCGACCGGCCACAATGGCCAAACCTTCGGCAAAAGCCCCACACCGTCGCCGCGGCAGCCCGGCCAGCGCGGCCGGCGCCACAGCCACACAAGCGGAGGCGTGCGGCGATGACGGCCGTGCAAACGCACCTCCGCCGCCCCATCGCCCTCCCACCGTTTCCCGATCGGCCCGCAGCCGTCGGGCCACGTCCTCCTCCTCTCGCCCGCCAACATTCACAGCCCTTTCGTTCGTTTCCCAACAATTTCAATTGTGCCCGCCGCAAAAACGGGCGCCGCCTGCAAAGCAACATGCTCCGCCGGAGCGCCCCTCGCCGCTTACGAGCCAACCCCTCGCCCGAGGCAAACCGAAATCCGCAACTACAGACCAACCCAATCTGCCGTCAGCACACACGACAGCCAACATCACGCGTTACGAGTTAGACATTAGGTTCACACGTCTCGGTTACGTTCGGTGGACGTGCGTTAGGTTTAGGGCACTTGGGTTAGGTTAAGCATTCAAAACACACGTCAGGCGTCAGAGGTTGGGTTAGGTTACGTTACATTAAGGTTAGGTTAGGGGCACTTGGGTTAGGTTAAGGGTCGGTGTTAGGTTAAGCGTCAAACTTAGGTTAAGCATTCAAACACACGTCGGGCGTCCGAGGTTAGGTTAGGTTAGGTTAGGTTAGGTTAGGTTAGGTTAGGTTAAGGCCACTTGGGTTAGGTTAAGCCTCAAACTTAGGTTAAGCATTCAAACACACGTCGGGCGTCAGGTGGCCGCAGCAGCCGCACCTACCTACCTACCTACCTACCCACCCACCTCACGGCCGGACAGCTTGGCTTACTTGGCGCTGAGGCTGACCTCACCGCACCTCACCTCACGCTACGCAACGCTACAGGTTCGGTTCGCTCAGCTTAGGCTTAGAGCTTAAGCGCCGAGGTCGGATTACGTTGGTTCACCTTCGGGCGCCACACTTTGGGTGTAAAGGTCGCGTCGGGTCGTCGGCACGCCGCAAAAACAAAAGCGAAGCCACAGACAACGCCGACAAACGGGCAGCACGACCACGACCAGATACCGAGACACACGGACCACCCACCGGCCAAAGGGCACCAAACAACAAACCAGAGCACCACGTGTCGACCAGAGCAACCCGCCGCTCACGCGACGTGGCTGGCACCGAAGGGCCGCCGCAACTGCGCTTTCCGCGCCGGGCCGGATGCACGTGCGGCAACACCACCACCGCACACAGCCGCTGTTCAACATCAACCAACAACACGCCGCGGTCGCAGCCTCAACGCCAGCACACACGTTTGCACCACCATTCACACGCACCGCACAAACAGCTGTCGCCGACACAGCCGACAACACAAACACACCGCAACGACGCCGCCGCCGCCTCTACTTGTGCCGGCCACCCACCCCACCGACGGCGCACCTGTCGCCAGCCGGCAGCCGGCAGCCGGCAGTCGGCAGTCGACACGGGAAACGCACACCGCCACTTCGCTCGCGCGCACGCCACCAACCAGTCGTCGTCTCCAAAAACAACAAACAAACATAGGGCAGGCAACAAATCGCCTCGCACGAACCGTCCACAAAACTATCAAAGCACAGCCTCTGGCTAACGGCCACGACGCAGCGGCACGCTGCTCCTTTCCCCGCCCCACTCGATTCACGAAGGCACGCGACACCGCCAACGACGGCCTCGCTTCCCGCAACCGACACCTTTCCGCCACTACGCACAGCCGCACCCGACGCCCGTGGCAACGACACAACTACTGCACTATCCACCGCCGCCTCCCCCTTCCCGTACACACAGCCAGCCAGCCAGCCAGCCAGCCAGCCAGCCAGCCAAAACCACACCAACGACCCAAACATGCACGTGCAACGGCACACCCCAACCAGTCAACGTCGACAACCACACGCACGGCTCGAAACCGGCGTCCTTCCACGTTGCCATCAAGCTACACACAAGACACAAGGAACCAACAACAGCAAAAGCCCGCCCGCCCGCCCGCCCGCCCGCCCCACTCTCACGCCGCAAAAAGCACACCGAAAACCGCCAAACGCACATTCCCATCGCACTGACACCGACCGGCTCGCTACCACCACACCTCTCGGCAGCCGTTTCGCAAACATGACACGGCGCGACATGACATCACGACCAACTCTCCTTTCCCGACGCCTTCGGCCGGAGCACAACGCCGCCAATTCGCCACACAGTCACACAGTCGACAAGCGCCCGCCCTCCCTGCACGACGCCGCGCAGCAAAGGCGCCCGCAAACACATACCTCTCCTCTCTCTCGGCCGGCCGACGCGCCAACCGCCACACCGCCAGCCACTCGCAATTGTGCACTGCCGCCAGCCACACGTCCAACACGCCGCGCCGCCTCCGGCCACCCGCCAGGGGGCGCTCACGTCCGCGACAACAGCGCGGCCCGCCGGGCCAAACCGAACCGAGCCGCCCGCCGCTGCTCTGCACATCTTCCTGCGCGCATCAACAAAACGAGGCAAGCGAGCACACCCCGTCACAACGCCACATCACGCAAATGCCGTGCCGACCTCTTGTGTCTACCGCCTAAATTGCACTCACCAGCCGCCCCCTCTTCTTCCTCCCTATCTATCTGTGCGTCTGTGTCGGTCCGCGCGTGACGCCTCTCAACATCCGCCGTCGCCGTCCCCGTTTCCGCCCCAATGCCATCGTCGCGCCGCCTCCTCCTCCTCCGCCCCTGTCCGGCCCGCACCACACCATACACCGCTGCTTGTCCCGGCCGTTGCCACCAAAGGCGCCTACCGCAAACGCGCCACGCCGCAGCCCCCCGTGCGTGCATCTCCGTGCCGACGCTGCCTCTCTGCCCTCCCGCACGCACTCGACCGACCGACCGACATGCACTGCGTCGACGGCCTCGACAACACAGTCTCTGGGCTCCGCACTGCGTGTTCCGGTACGCGCGCTGAAACACGTATGTACTCATTACCAGCGATGGCGAGGCACGACACAATCTCTGACCAGAGAGTTTCTTATCGTCGCTAGTCTGCGCCACACGACACTAGTAGCACGTAGCGCGTCGGCAGGAACAGTTGTCATCTATATGTGGCGGGTCGGGAGAGGTAGTAGTCAGTCGACAGTATTGGCGAGTGGACGATTGTACTGAGCGGGCGGCGGCGTGCTCTTCTCGCGACTCTGGTCTCCGTTCGGGACGATGCATATTGTTATTAAAGGTAAGGTAATGAAGCTGCATTGCGCAAATCTAATAATGTATGTCAATTGTAACTATTTTCTTCACAACAAAATGCCCCAATAATACTTTGTTTCCAAACTAACTTTTTTAACGTACAACCATTCATTTCCATTTAAAGAATATTTCCTACGCATTTCCTCCAACAATCAACATTAAATGTGAGCCGGCATTCATTGCACGAAGCTGTGTACAGGTATCTACAGTTAAGAGCACATACAGATGCAGTTTGTTTTCTCTTTTGTCTTTTTGTTTTTTTTTATTGACGTAACGATCTTTTGCTCTTTTTCTTCTAATTTGTACACAGGCTGTTTGTTTAGATTTTTTATATTGGTAACGCCACGTAGCGCTCTGCGTGAAAATCACTGCCTGTGCTGTGTGCAGTCTGTGGCTAGTTTGCATTGTTGTCATGGACTGCTATAGCTGGATGTGAACAGCGCGTAGCGTTGCGCAGTTAGGGGTGAGCCGCCAGCAATGGTGCATGTGAGGAGAGAGATGGCGGACTTTTCAAATTACATATATTATGACTGGTGATGATATTAAGGGTAAATACATTGTTTGTTGTTCTCTATTAAACATCTTTACTTTGCTAACTATCCCTATCAGTAGTTAGTGCCCTCCGTAGTTTGAATCTCTTATTTAGCTGGCAGCAGTGGTGCTCGCTGTACTGCAGTAGTTCGACTAATGAAGATTTTTGTGAGGTAAGTGATTTCCGAAAGGTGTACTTTAATGTTACTCAGGGCCATTCTTTTGCAGGGATCTTTGATAGATAGTCAGATTGCGTTGCGCTCAAAATATTGTGTGTCAGTTTAAGCACAGTTTTGTATACATTGTTGTTCAAAGGGGGACGTTTCAGAATACAGGGCCGAAAGGTCAGCCAGCGCTGCCCTTACAACCTTTATCGGGTTTTCAATTATGTCTGTTGAGATGTTCATGGTTCATTATTTCCATTCATCATATTACCGCGCGTTTCTCATCAATCTTCGTTCGTTCGTTCGTTCGTTCGTTCATTTTCTAGGGACGTTAACAACATTCCGGCACATTTTCATCATCATTCACTCACTCGCTTACTTACTTACGACTATTTGTGCGGGGAGGTTACACTTGGGTCCATTTCCATTTACATTCAATGTTGATAGACCTTTCTTTTTGTTGTTGTTTTGTTGCTGGCAGGTTACAAAAGGCCTCATTTTATGTTGGTTGCAGCAGCGTTTTTCTCCTTCTTCTAGTGTTTTGCCCGCTCTCACCGCCGCCCCCGCCCCTCCCGCATCCGTCGGTCTCACCACGTTCACTGACAGCCGCGTCTGCGGCTACACCACAACGGCCCCCTCCCGGCAACCCATTCGTTTTCTCTTCTTTTGCACAAAAACAACGCCGCACGCGCCAGCCGAGCGCAGCGCAAGCCACCCACACCGCGCCCCTCCCGTCTTTATAGCCTCCGCGTGCGTCTTGTTCTCTTCGTTTGCCCCCTCCCATCTCCCGAATGCCATGCCAGCAGCGTTACGCGTGCCCATCCCCTGTCCACACACTACCGCGAAACGAACAGCCTTCCGGGCCACATGCAGGGCACGCCCACCGCCATTCCCGGACGCAATTCTCAAAACAACACACACACACACACACACACACACACAAAATGAACGCACCATCCCACTTCGCTTTTCTCTCTCTCTCTCTCTCTCTCGTCCCTTCCCTTTAACGAACGACAAACAAACCCCGGTTAACACACTTTCTTGACACCTTCATGTAGGGAGGGAGGGTGCGTGCGTTATCTCATCTCGACCGTGACGGCAACCATCGACGATCCATTTCCCCCACTGGTAAAACATGTTCACTAACACCTACAGACATCATTCCGTACACACACACACACACACACACACACACACACACACAATGGCTTTGCACACGAACATAGACGGCACGGGCACTGTCGTACATTCTTCCTCAGAACCATCTCAACGAACGTTACATACACATCCGGGAAAGCAAAGCAACGCAACGCACAATTCAGCCGTCAAAGGTAACGTTCACCACGGCAAGACACTTGCCGCCGCGCCGTTACACGCATTTCAGTGCGGCTACAATACACCTCCGACACGGGAACGTTCCGTTGCTCTACACTGCGTTTCTCCGTTTTGTTTCGTTCTTGTTTTTTTCCGTTTTTTCTCTCTTTTTTTTCCCTCCGTCCTTTCCTCCACCATTCTCTCCTCCTCACGTTCTGCCCAGACATTCGACCGATCAGAGGTTCGTCCACCTTTCGGTAACCGTCCTCAGCGCGACGGTGTACCAACGGTATGACGGTGTTCAAGACGTCCGTTGCGTGATGCCGGTGTACCGCGCCGATCGACAGTGTCCCAGAGGCGACGGATCGGACCACACCACCGACACACACACAAACACGTGTACGCACATTCGCCAAAGCGACCGTCGTCTTCTAGCGTCGCGCTTACTCTACTGTACTGCACTGGACCACGCGTGCATGCATCTTCAATGACGACGTCGGTGTGCGTGCGTCGTACGCACACAAGCAGACACAGTCGGTCAGACACGACTATCGAAATCAGAGTCGGAGGAAAGGTACATCATCGTGCGTGTCGCCCGTACAATGCAATACACATTGGTGTCTCAATGCGCGTTCATTTAAACGTCACTCACACGCCTCCACGCTGCATTTACAGACACATTTCACCCTCGCCATATATGGCGTGCAAACCGACCCGCAAACGGCCGTCGTTACACACTGACATTCCCAACAATCGCGTTTCGTTTCCATCCGTCACGTAACTAACCGGCACCTCCATCCAAAGGGCACATCACCGATCGCACTTCCCCCCCTCGCAGACAGGCAACACCAACGAGTTGTGCGCACGTGCCTCCATTCCACGTCACACCGTGGCCGTACCCCGCAACACGCGACGCGCCCCCAACAATCAAATTCATCGCATCGGCCACCCCACCCCACCCCGTCGCAACCAAAGCGGTAGCTATTGCCGCCGTCCACCCACTCACACACACAACAAAACAAAACAAAACAAAACAAAAACATAAACAACAACAATTCCGCCCTTCCCGCAAAGGCCATTTGGTGGCCCTGAAAAGGGCCGTTTTGCCGCTCTCGCAACGGAGGATCTCCTTCCATTCCAGAGCCACCTCCTTACTTGGAGCTCGTGTACTTGGTCACCGCCTTCGTGCCCTCGCTCACGGCGTGCTTGGCCAGCTCGCCAGGCAGCAACAGCCGCACAGCGGTCTGGATCTCGCGGGACGTGATGGTCGAGCGCTTGTTGTAGTGCGCCAGGCGAGACGCCTCGGCCGCGATGCGCTCGAAAATGTCGTTCACGAAGCTGTTCATGATGCTCATCGCCTTCGACGAGATGCCCGTGTCAGGGTGCACCTGCTTCAGCACCTTGTAGATGTAGATGGCATAGCTCTCCTTCCTCTTGCGCTTCTTCTTCTTGTCGCCCTTCGAAATGTTCTTCTGCGCCTTGCCAGCCTTCTTGGCGGCCTTCCCGCTAGTCTTGGGCGGCATCGCAAACAAACAAGAACGTACGGCAGCAACACCAGCAGCAAGCGCTCCGCTCTAGTCAGCGTCTCCCCACACAGTGGCACCCAGCGCGCCCCGCCGCCGCACCTTTACCAGCTCGCCCCGTTGCGGCCGCCGACCAATGGGCCGCGAGCGCAACCGGCCGCCGCACCCGAGAGCATAAAGGACCCCCACCCCTGGCGGCGCCGCCACTCGCTGAGTGGCAGTCAAGGGTTGAGCTTGCTCCTCTTACTCGCTTACTGTCAGCCATAGGCCCCCGCTTGCACGGGTGACAAACCAGGTGCGACTTCGGCTTCGCTTTTATTAAAGCGTTGACGGGTGCACACGTCGTAGCGCAGCACGGTCAAGGTGCATGATGAGCAAATTGTCGTGTGCGGTTTCGAGCTGCGGTGACGATTCGGGGTCCCAGCAGCTTGCTGCTGGCGGCGTCGATGTCGTCTCCTCGATGTCGCGGGCCGCTTTTCCGGGCGGTTCGGGTACTTCTGCTGCCGCAGAGCCATGCTCTGCTCCCCCGAGTGTTAGGGACTCTGCAGGTCAGGGCCTGGTCACTGGCCAGTGTCCCGCGCCTGCCAGTTTGTTAGGGCCTAGTACAGCCGCCGGAAACCTAACGGTGTCGGCAACGAAGGCGGCTACTGGCATACCCAAGGCAGCCCTTGACTTTGCTTCCATTTCCCACCCCAACGAGAACAATAGGGCGCCTAACGCCGTCACACAACGAACCAGCACTACGTCTTTCATTGTCAGTATGACCAGCGCCACTAATTCCCCCAACCCAGACGTTGACAGACTACTCCTAGAAAACGCACAGAATAACCTCCTCCCGTATCTTGCGTCCCGCAGGCGCGAAAAGGAGAATCGTCTCCCAGTGAAAATTCTCCCGAAACCCACCTCCAAAGCCCAGCCCAAACCATCCCGCAAAACCACTCCCAACCTCAAATCCCCACACACACCGTCCCCTAAAGTCAAACTCTCCAGAACTCAGAAAAAGAACAGAGGCAGGCGTAAAAATCTCCTAAAGAGACTTAAAGTTTCCAGCCAACCTCCGGAAGCTGAAAACAAGCACGATTCCGACTCAGAAAGCCCTCTAGTCATCGATGAAACAAGGCAGGAGCAGGGAAACGAGACCGGGGAAACCGCTATTAGCGGCGAAGGCGACGGTTTTCAACTAGCTAGAAAAACTGTCCGCCAACCCACACCCCCGCCAGCCACGGAGGCGGCACCAACATCTAACCGTTTTTCTGCCATTGACGACGAACCTACGACCAATGATGCGCCACCCCAAGAACCAGTGGGCTCGTAGAAACGAGCATACCTCCCCCCAATCGTCGCGGAATTTGATAGGGACTACAAAGAGCTCTATGATTTGGTGAAGAGCTCAGTAGGCGATAGATTCAAAGCCAAGCCGGCAGGGGGCGACAAAATAAAACTCACCCTCCACTCCATGGAGGAATACATGGCGGTAAAACAACTCCTGAGCGATAAGAAAATACCGCACTATACTTTTCCAACTGAACGGATCAGGAACCTGAATATAGTTATACGCGACCTACCGCGCAAACTATCGCCCTCAGCGATAAAAGAAGACCTGATCCGTCAGAATTTCGACGTAAAGACGGTCACACAGATGAAACCACCTGGTTCTAATAACAAGTGGCCCCTATACCTCGCCATAATGCCAGACACTCCTATAAACAAAAAGCCCTTGAGGAGTGTCCTCCAAATCCCTGTAACCACCGAGCTGCTAAAAAAGAAAAACCGATCGCAGCAATGTTTTAGGTGTCAGGGACTGGGACATGTGGCCTCACACTGCGACATGCCTGTACGATGCAGGAAGTGTGCGGAGGGACATGACTCCAGGACCTGCCAAATAAAAATAGACGACCCAAAAATAAAGTGTGCGCTATGCGGCGAAGGGCACACCGCCAGCTACCTGGGATGCAGGGTTCATAAGAACTACGCCCAACGCTACCGAGGCACGAATGCACCTCCAAACAAGCCCCAAGCTAAACCCCCAAGCCGACCTGAAATGACAAGACGAGACAGGCCGGCCTACAGAGGCAAATCCCGGGAGGTGACGGCCGCCGCGACGTTCGCAAACATCGCGGCCGACACTGAGGCGCGTAGTAGCGCCCCTCTGCCGGCCGAGGTGGGACCGGAATCTAGCGGCCGACGCTCACCGGAAACAACCCAGGACACTCCTCCCCCAGACCAGATCCCTAACGACGGAGAATGCCCTAGGGAAGTCCTAACCCCTGCCCCAAAGACCAGTCTGCGGCGGGCGGAGGGCACGGTCCGCCAGACCGATGGCAGACATCCTGTCACCCAAAGTCTGAGCGAGGCTGCCCCCTCGCCTGCCACTGACGATCCTGTGCTGGGAGTCATGTCCCAAACTCTGAATCTTCTTGCACAGATGATGCGGGAAATTCAGCAGCAAAACGCACAGATCCTCGCCGCCCTACAAGCAGCAGTTAAGCAGTCGCATCCCTCAGCGACTTCCCAAGCAACAACAACAGCCAAACATGGATAGACGCCCCCATATTCAAGGTCTGAAAATGTGCGTCTTTAACGCAGACGGCATCTTCAACCAAGTCATGGAGTTCCGAGAGCTCATGAAGGAGCTTAATATCGACGTTTGCATGATGTCCGAAACACACCTTAAACCGGGAGTAAAAGCGGCAGTCCCAAACTATAACAGTTACAGACGTGATAGGCCAACCGCAGGAGGCGGGGTGGCCATATACGTAAAGAGAGGGATCCCCCACCACCAGATATTCCCTCCAGCTACCCGCTCGTTAGAAACGGTAGCTGTGGAAATAGCCACAGTTACAGGCCCCCTCACAGTCGTTGCAGCTTACCGCCAACCGACCCCAACTTTAGATGAGGACGACATTCCCGCACTTGCACAAATCAGAGGCAAGCTCCTAATAGGAGGAGACCTCAATGCAAAACATGCAGACTGGCACTCTAGAGTCACGACCAGAGCCGGTCGTCAACTGCAACGACTCGCGCGAGACCACCAGTTCGACGTCTGGGGCCCAGAAGAGCCGACACACTTCCCTAAAAACGGAGGCCGGCCAGACGTCCTCGACATAGCTCTCACAAGGAGAATAACAGGCTTCGTGACTGCGAGAACAATAAACAGAATGTCCTCCGATCACAACCCAGTTATATTCGAGGTCGATGTGGGAGAAAGGGTAGCTCTCCCACAACACCAGGTGTCGTATAAGCACACAAACTGGGAGCGCTTTCAGGTAAATGTCGCTTCTGAAATAGCTCGCGCCCCGCCTCCAACTGCAGATACTGCAGAACAGGCGCTTAAAGACCTCACCAACACGATCCTGCAGGCTGCTGAGGAGGCCACACCCCGGCAGCGGGAAGGCCCGCCTCCTCAAATACAACTCCCGGAGCACCTGCTTGCGCAAATTAGGCACAAAAACAGGGTCGCAAAAGAATGGAAAATAACAAGAAATCCGGCAACTAGGAGGCTGCTCAACCGTCTACAGAGAGAGTTGAAAGTAGCACTCAATGAGCACCGCAACCAGCAATGGTCTGCCCGCCTATCAGCCCTCAAAGTAGACGACAACAGCCTATGGCAAGCTACCAAGCAATTCACACGAACACGCGCGCGTATGCCGCCTCTGCACGGCGCGCGTGGAAGCCTTGTCTTCAGCCCTGTCGACAAGGCCAACGCGCTCGCCGACTCGTTCGAACAACAGTTTCAACCAGCAGAGGCGCAGGACGAGGACCACGAAATCATAGTCCGTCAGCAGCTTGCAGTATTCCTTGCAGCTGAAGACGACGAGAATGAACACATTCCACTTTTCGCCCCAGAAGACGTGGCAAAAGTCATTAGGTCCCTGCCCAACAAAAAGGCTCCAGGCCACGACCGGCTCACAAACCAGTTAGTTAAGAACCTCCCGCCATTGGCAATCACACACATCGCGAACGTCTTCAACGAGATTACTCGATCCCGCGAGTTTCCAGCGTGCTGGAAACACGCGGAGGTGGTCGCGATAGCTAAACCCGGTAAGGACCCATTATTCCCACAGCACTACAGACCGATTAGTCTTCTGCCCACTCTCAGTAAAATCTACGAGCGCCTCCTAGTCACACCCATTGAGCAACACATCTCCAGAGAGCAAGTTCTGCCTGACTTCCAGTTCGGATTCAGGCAGAAACACTCCGCCCCCCAACAGATCATGAGAGTCGTTGAAGCAGCCACCGAGGCCTTCAACCGCAGAAGCTACTGTGGGATAGTGCTACTTGATGTAGCCAAAGCCTTCGATTCCGTATGGCACAATGGGTTATTGTACAAACTATACACACAAGGCTTCCCCGGGACGATGGTAAAGCTACTCAAAAGCTATCTCTCGAATAGGACATTTTCCGTCAGGGTTGACAACTCCCTGTCGACAAAAAGACGCATACGTGCAGGGGTGCCCCAGGGATCGGTGCTAGGACCTGTCCTGTACAGCCTGTACACGGCAGACACACCCACCTCACCCCTGGTGCACACTGCACAATATGCAGATGATACTGCATTTTTCACCCGCAACCCAAACAGGGATCTGGTCACAAGACGCCTCCAAAGAGTTCTCAACGCCACAGAGGAATGGTCTAAGAGGTGGCGCATCACAATTAACAGCGGCAAGACCCAGGCAATGATGATTACGCGCCGATTAGGACCGCGAGGACCTCGCAGGCGACCACCCCTAAATCTAAGATTAAACGGGCAAGAACTGCCCTGGCGCAATACCGCAAAGTATCTAGGGGTGACCCTAGATAAGAGGCTGACATGGCAGGCGCATATAGATGACCTGCGCCGCCGAGCCAGCGCTCGCCTGAGCGTACTATACCCGGTACTTAATACTGGTAGCGGGCTAACAGCAGACCTAGGAGTACGCGTCTACTGCACCCTCATACGCCCCATAATGGAATACGCGTGCCCAGTATGGGGCTATGCGGCCAAGACGCACGTACTCAAACTCCAAAGGGTACAAAATAGGGCCCTCAAACGAGCCTTACACCTCCCCTCCCGATTCCCCACAGACGACCTACACGCGTCTGCGGACGTGATACGACTACAGCAACGTTTTGTTGACCTAGCTAAAGCGTTCTACGAAACAGCTAGCAGGTCAACAAACCCCCTCATAAACTCACTGGGTCAATACGACCCCAACACCAAGCGTCACAAAACACCCAGGTCAATATTCTTTGACTAAACACACACTCGCCCTCCATCACATCACCCTCTCTCACCCCCATCAATCCACCACCATCATCACCCACAAATCGCCATAGATCAGGCAGTACAAGTTAAAGTAGCAAACACGCACATAACCACATAAGACATACCACAAAAGTTAAGACACAAAAAAAACAACCACTCATTTCCCAATTGAAGTAAATGTCTGAGGACAAAAACTTCACCTCTAGTCACCCTCAAGGTAAGGGTACAAAATGTGCGAGCTGGTGGTGGCTGGGCTGCTGGCGGCGCCGCCACTCCGCTGCTCGACTCGCTGCGGCTCGCACCGTCGTTCGTCTCGTCTCGTTTTTACACCACAGCGCATCGCCATGTCCGGACGCGGAAAGGGAGGCAAGGTCAAGGGCAAGTCAAAGTCCCGCTCAAGCAGGGCCGGGCTCCAGTTCCCGGTCGGCAGAATCCACCGCCTCCTGCGCAAGGGAAACTACGCCGAGCGCGTCGGCGCCGGGGCGCCCGTCTACCTCGCCGCCGTCATGGAGTACCTCGCGGCTGAGGTGCTCGAGCTGGCCGGAAACGCGGCCCGCGACAACAAGAAGACGCGCATCATCCCGCGCCACCTGCAGCTTGCCATCCGCAACGACGAGGAGCTCAACAAGCTCCTGTCGGGCGTCACCATCGCACAGGGTGGTGTCCTGCCCAACATCCAGGCCGTCCTGCTGCCAAAGAAGACCGAGAAGAAGGCCTAAACAGAGAGGCCAGGCAATCGGCACGCGGACCCGCCGCCCAGCAGCGCTGCGTGCTCCCCTGCACGCAACGCGCTTTGCCGGCCCGGCTCGGCTCACAACAATCGGCCCTTTTCAGGGCCACCACACAAACCTACGTCCAAAGCAAAATTTCAGTCGTCCTCGCCGCGCTTTGCTTTACTTTACTTTAACTTCACTTCCACAGCCGCCGCCGGCAACAAGACCATACCAACTGCTACGATTGCAGGGGGAGATATTCTGCGAGGTACCTCGGTGTCACGCCTGACATCGAAGTGTCACATAGGGGGGGACTTGGCACAAACGCTCACGCCAGGATGCAGATCCTGTACCCCTGTTCCCTCGACCCCGCAACAGGGGTAGCGATACTGGAAATATGCGCGCCCTGTATGGGGCTATGCAGCCAGATCGACGACGCATCGCCTACAGAAGGGTCCAAAGCAGAGCGCTCTACGACGGGCCTTACACGTCCCCCGCGGCAGACCTGCCTACAACCACCCACAACACGATTCCGCGCCCTGGCAGAAGCGTTCTACGCCACCGCGCGGAATTCAGAAAATGACTATTACGTCTTGACCCTTGGGCAATATGAACACCACAGGGACAGATGTGCAAGACCCGAGTCGCTACTCCAGCAGTAGCACAAACAGAACACATAATCACTCTCAACAAACAGCAACGTCCGAAAAAGCACACTACCAAAGATAAGAACAACACACAGAAAAGAGGAGCAAATGTCCACAGGCGACAATAACCTCCACCAACGGTAGAGGACTAAAAGAGAGAAGAACAAGAAGAGCCGCCGCCATCTTGTCGTCCACAGCCCGTGTGGCCCAACACACACACACACACACACACACACACACACACACACACATTTCTCTTGTTTTTGTTTCGTTTGCCTCAAGCACCTCCACGCACGCACAGTCGCCTTCCAAACGACAACGACAGCGTTAAACGAGCGTGTCGACACACCGCCCTCCACTCCCGCGCGCCCCATACAAACGAAACAGCTGATCCGGCCGCCTATGGGCACGCCTTGCCTCGCCAACTCCAACGCCGCCGCAAACACACAGCCGAAACCACGCAAACATTCACCGCCTCTCGCACAACAACAACACACAGCCCGGCGTCTCCATCGATCGATAAACAAAACAAACACACAACGCCCTCTCTCGCACGCACACACACACACACACACACACACACAAGACCCGCTTCCTTTCCTTTCTCCCAGTCACGTCACGTCAGTCAAACGCAAACGAAATGAAGAATGAAAGAAAGAAGGCAGGCAGGCAGGCAGGCAACACACGCAGCAACAACACAGACTCTTTCGCACTTTTCAATTTCCGAACAGTGTGGTGGCCCTGAAAAGGGCCGTTTTCGTCTCTCCCACGGCCGCGGGAAGGCCAACGCGGCACAGCACACCGGCTGCGACGCGCCTAACCGCCGAAACCGTACAGGGTGCGCCCCTGCCTCTTCAGGGCGTACACCACGTCCATGGCCGTCACAGTCTTGCGCTTGGCGTGCTCAGTGTACGTCACCGCGTCGCGGATCACGTTCTCCAGGAACACCTTCAGCACTCCGCGGGTCTCCTCGTAGATCAGACCAGAGATGCGCTTCACGCCGCCCCTGCGAGCCAGGCGGCGGATCGCGGGCTTCGTGATGCCCTGGATGTTGTCGCGCAACACCTTGCGGTGCCGCTTGGCGCCACCCTTGCCGAGCCCCTTTCCTCCCTTGCCGCGGCCAGTCATCTCTTCTAAATCCTCAAAAAAGCTCAAGGCAAGCAAAACGTCTGCTGCAGCGGCTGGCTCCTCACCCGGCGCTAGCGAGTCGGCTACGGTCTGCGCCCGGCGCACGCGCCAGCCCCCCTATATAGACTCTGGCCCGCCCTCCCCCCACCACGCGCAACCGAGGGCATATAAGCGCACCACGGCCGCTGGCGCGCGCCCGTGTCGTCAGAGCTGAACTCCCACAACACAAAAATAGTAGAGGCCTTCAACAAAGCTTACTGCGACAGCGTCCCCCTCATTACCATCAAGGAAGGATCCATTAAAATTCCACCCCACATCCTCAACATCATCAGGGAAAAGAGGCGCACCTACAGACAGTTCAAACTGACTCTCGACCCCGCCCTGAAGCGGGAATGGAACCGTCTAAGTAGGCTAGCCAGATCTGCTCTGCAGCGCTGGCGAGCTGAAATATGGGCAGAAAAGTGCAGCTCTCTGAACCCAAAAGAACCTCGTAAATTCTGGCGATCCTTCAGGAACATAACTGGTATAAATCAAGCTCCCTCAAGCCCTGCACTCGTGACAGAAGACAATATTATAGCGGACAATCCAGGGAAAGCCCAAGTTTTCCGCGACTCCCTGGCGCTAGTGCACTCGTACCCAGAAGACCCACTATTTGACCTTCACCACGCGGCAAAAATAAACAATCTCGCAGACGACCTATCCCAATCCCAAATCGCACCCACCAAAGACCAGGCAGATCTTACCCAGCCCATCAGCGACACAGAGATAATGGCAGCCATCAGAATAGGAAAGAACGGAGCACCAGGACTAGACGGCATCACGCTGAGGCAAGTCAAAAACGCACCTGTGCTCCCTCTCCTCACCTCATTATCTATCCTTTTCAACGCCGCCCTCTCCCTAGGAACAGTGCCACAACAATGGAAACACGCTAAAATTACAATGATCCGTAAAAAAGACAAACCCCTCAACCGACCGGACTCATACCGGCCAATTTCCGTCCTCCCTGTTCTAGGCAAGATCTTTGAACACATCGTAAAGGCAAGAATAACAAAATTCACAGACAAACACAACGTAATACCCGTGGAACAGGCAGGCTTCCGTAAGAATCACTCCACGACAGACTGTATAGTCAGAATTACAGACCACATAACAGAAGCTCTAAACAGAAGCGAGTGTACTCTGGCACTGTTCCTAGACATCGAGAGGGCATTTGACAAGGTGTGGCACAGCGGTCTCATATACAAACTCTGGACTCAGGGATTCCCACCCCTGATTTGCAAATTAATCCGCAACATCCTCTCCAACCGGCAGGGACAGGTAATAGTAGGAGGAACTCTGTCTACCCCCTTTACCCCCGAGGCCGGTGTGGCACAAGGAGCGGTACTCTCCCCTACCCTTTATAAACTATTCACCGCCGATATACCGAAACCCGAAACTTGGTGCGAAGGCCTCGCCCTCTACGCGGACGATACCGCCTACTGGTGCTCCGGTACCTCAACTGACTACGTACAAACTCTCGCGAAAGGCTACATCGACAAACTGGAAAGATGGATGTGCAAGTGGCGAATAAAACCTAACCCCACTAAAAGCCAACTAATTCTTTTCCGTCATAGGCATCTCTGCCAAAAACGTAACCAGACCACAGACTCCCTTAAGGTAACCCTGTGGAACAAAGAAATCTACCCGAAGAACACAGCCCTATATCTAGGCATCACTCTGGACTACACTCTAAGCTGGAAACCCCACACCTCCCTCATCATCGACAAAGCGCGCGCCCGTATGAATTTAATAAAACTTATAAAAGGGAAATTCTACGGCGCCCCCTCCTGGGTCGCCATCCACACGTATAGCTGCTTCGTCAGACCAGTACTCGAGTACGCGGCAATTACATGGCTGAACTCGGAAGCGCAAACCGAGAGGATACAGGCACACGACAGACGTAATCTTCGCTATGCAGGTCGTCTAAATCCTAACACCGCATGCACTGACATTCACGCCTTAACAAACACCATCCCAATATCAGAAAGATGCCGCTTCCAGACAGCAAACTATGGATCGCAAAGACTTGCATCAGATGGACCTATAAAGGACATACTTACAAATAAACACTGGAAATTTAGATACCCCCACTTCCAATACCCACTCCCAGCTTACACAATAGCCAAATGTATTCAAGAAAACATACCAGAGCATATCACACCAGTTCTACACCTCATACAAGAAATAGAAGGCTAAGATATCAGAGACACGAAAAAGAAAAGGACAAAACTACACTTAGGTTAGGATAAGAGTCTAGGTCAGTAAACAATAGAAAGAACTTAAAATAGTTAGAATTACGATAGTGCAGGTTAAGACTAGTAAACTAGGATAGGACAGTAAACAATAAAAAGAACTCAAAATAGTTAGAATTACGATAGTAAATTAGGCTAGTAAATCAGATTTGGGACAAAATCAGATTATACAAATTTACGCAAGACAAGACTAGTAAACTAGGATAGGACAAGTGACTAGAACCGTAAGCTATAGAAAGATCTATATATTGATAGCATTGAGATAGTAAACTAGGCTAGTAAATCAGGTTAAGAACATATCTTACAAGAACAGAATAAAACTTTTCACAAAGCTGAATATTCGTTCCGCCCTAGCTGAGGTTTTGGTGGTTTCCCTCAAGCTGTAAGGCGAATGCCAGGGCGAGTATTCCCACCAAAAAATAAAATAAAATAAATAAGGTATTGAATATTCAGAAAGAATTCACCTAAGATGAAACGGAATGAATCCTAACAAAAGGAAAAACAATCCCCATTTAATTGAAATAAACTGTGACAAAACAGCATTACATTCCAACCTCCATGGCTGAAAAGCGGATTATATCGCGCAACAACAGCCACACGCTCTCCATCCCAGAGACGTGGAAAAAAAAAAAAAAAAAAAAAAAAAAAAAAAAAAAAAAAAAAAAAAAAAAAAAAAAAAAAAACGTGTCGTCAAGGCAGCACCCGACGCAGCACCTCGCTCGCCTCCACGCCGCTCCGCTAACCGCTACCGCTATGGCCCGCACAAAGCAAACGGCCCGCAAGTCCACCGGCGGAAAGGCGCCGCGCAAACAGCTCGCCACCAAGGCGGCGAGGAAGAGCGCGCCCGCCACCGGCGGCGTCAAGAAGCCCCACCGCTACAGGCCGGGCACCGTCGCCCTGCGAGAAATCAGGCGCTACCAGAAGAGCACAGAGCTGCTCATCCGCAAGCTGCCATTCCAGCGCCTAGTGCGCGAGATCGCCCAGGACTTCAAGACCGACCTGCGCTTCCAGAGCTCCGCGGTCATGGCCCTGCAGGAGGCCAGCGAGGCCTACCTCGTCGGCCTCTTCGAAGACACCAACCTGTGCGCAATCCACGCCAAGCGCGTCACCATCATGCCCAAGGACATCCAGCTCGCGCGCCGCATCCGCGGCGAGCGCGCCTAAACACCGCGCCAGCCGCTGGGCACCGCCCACGCACGCAAACAAACAAAACGGCCCTTTTAAGGGCCACTAACATCACTCCGTCGCGAGCAAACTTTGTCGGTCGCCTCTCGCCCCACAACCACAGAACCAAAGACAAAACACCACTTCCACTTCCCGTCCGTCCGCCACAGCCGCTCTCCTCTGCCAGCTTGCTGGCGCGCGCAACAATCAACATCATCCCTCCCCGGCGCGGCGCACAATACCCATCGGCCGACGCCGTCAACCACACGGCCGGCCGCCGCTTCGTTTCGAAAAGAGAAACAAACAAAAAGCCAGGCACGTCCAACGCCACCGACCCTTTCCCCACATCTCAACGTCCCCCGCCCCCGTTCCATCCAAGAACACACACACACACACACACAAGACAAGACACGTCCGAGAAGACGGCAGGCAGGCAGGCAAACCAAAGTATTCAAACAACATGACAACAAAACCAACCGTCGGCCGGCCGCGACCAAAAACGGCGACAATCAACCGCTACCGCCGCCCGCACCCGCCACCGACCCCCCGCAATCCAACCACCACGGCACGCAAACAGTATCCACACACGGGCATACAGAAACGCCAGACGACACAACCACACCGCAACACAAACACGACAATCACAACCTTCCCGACGTGCTTTGATGGCCCTGAGAAGGGCCGTTTTGGGCCGCGCGTCTGTTGCGCGCCACTAGACGACGGGGACGGGGGGTGCGGACGACGGAGTCAACCGCCAACCCTTCCTTTCCCATTCCTCTCTACTTCTTCTTCTTGGGCGAAGCCTTCGCCTTAGACGGCGTCGTCGCCTTCTTCGGGCGCGGCGCCTTCGGCTTCTTCGTCGGAACCTTGGCGGCCTTCTTCGCCTTCGACGGCGACTTGGCCTTGGCCGGCTTGGCAGCAGCCGCCTTCTTCGCACCGGCGGGAGCGGCCGACGCCGCAGACGCCTTCTTGGCGGCGCCCGCCTTCCGACCAGTCGCCGCCTTCACGCCACCAGCCTTCTTTGCGCCGGCCGCACGGGCGCCCTTCTTCTCCTTGCTGGCCGGAGCGGCGCGCTTCTTCTTGGCACCGCCAGCACGAGCCTTGCCGCCCTCAGCCGCCCCGCCGCCGGCGCCGGCAAGCTTGAAAGAGCCGGACGCGCCCTTCCCCTTCGTCTGCACCAGCTCGCCCGCCACCACGGCCGACTTGAGGTACTTCTTGATAAACGGCGCCAGCTTCTCCGCGTCCAGCTTGTAGTGCGCGGCAATGTACTTCTTGATCGCCTGCAGCGACGATCCGCCGCGCTCCTTCAGACTCTTGATGGCGGCCGTCACCATCTCAGAGGTGCGCGGGTGCGCAGGCTTGGCGCGCGGCTTCTTCGCAGACGACGCAGACTTTGCCTTCTTCGTAGTGCCGGTGGCGGCGGGTGCCGCAGCAGTCTCGTTCGTAGCCGCCTGATCTGCCATTTCGACGACGCGCGTTAACACACAACACAGCGAGCAGCGAGAGCGAGAGGAGACACGCAGCGAGCGGAGCGCACAGCAGAGGAATAGCCGCCTCGCGACGCTCGCATCATGGTGTAGTGTCCTCTAGGTTGACACTACTGTTGTGTGGGTGAAGTTCTGGTAGAATGACTCTACCCTTCCTTCATCAAGTGAGACATCATTGTCCTATCAGGATCTTCTTAGTTATAAGCTTGTGGGTGTCTAAGCTGCCCTGCTTCGTGGGCATTTGGTTGGTGATGCTTGCTGCGTTTTTTTTTTTTTTTTTTTTTTTTTTTTTTCCGCAGCAGGTGTGGCTATGTGCTACTTGTCACGTAGCAATGTCTGTTAATCTGGCTAGGCGGCATCGTCTGCTGGCCGTCTCAGCAGGTCCGGCCAGCGGAGTGTGTGTCGCCAGTGTGGACGTTGTCCCAGGTTCCTTATAAGCGGGTTGTTGGATGTACCCGCTTTGATGTAGAAGTTTGTGGCCGCTTCTTCGAACCGCCTGCGTAGCGGTACGATGTCTGCGACCACGTGTGTGTCCTCCGTCGGGAAGTCCCTTGGGAGGTGAAGAGCTAACCTGAGAGCCCTGTTCTGCAGTTTTTGCAGCCGCTCCAGGTTCGTTTGCGCCGTGTTGCCCCACACTACCGCCGCGTATTCGAGGAGAGGTCGAATTACGGCCTTATATAGTGTGAGGCCGACGCAGGTAGGCAGCGTCGTAGTGGGGTTTAGCAGTGGGTAGAGGAGTCTTAGTCTACCCAGTGCTTTGCCCCTGATGCCCTCCACGTGTGGCCTCCATGTGAGGTGTCGGTCCAACGTGACGCCCAGGTACTTCGCAGTACCGCTCCACGGGACCGGGACGCCTCGGACCGAGACTGTGGGCGCGTCGTCCTTGATGTGTCTCGTCGCAATGATGATAGCCTGGGACTTCTCCCCGTTGTAGGCCAGGCGCCATTTTGTCGCCCAGTCAGTGAGGGCATCGGTGGCCGTCTGTAGTTTCCGCTGCAACGCCTCGACGCATCTGCTGCGGCTGTACACGGCCGTGTCGTCCGCATACAGCGCCAGGTTGACGTGGTCTGTGCGCGGTGGGTCGGCCGTGTACAAAGAGTAGAGCGTCGGCCCAACGACCGAGCCTTGAGGTACACCCGCGAGTATACGACGCTCCGTGGAGATTCCACTGTCTGCTCTGACGTGGAACGTTCTGCCCTCGAGGTAGCTCTGTAAGAGCTTCACGTGCGACACCGGGACGCCCAGGTCAAATAGTTTGAACAGGAGGCCCCGATGCCACACGGAGTCGAAGGCACGCGACACGTCGAGCAGGAGAGCGCCGAAATACTCGCGTCGGTCGATGGCACCGAACGCCTCCTCTGTTAGGCGCAGCAGCTGGTGTGTCGTGGCGTGCTGACTCCTGAAGCCGAACTGTTCGTTTGGTAGGAGTTGTTCCGCCTCGATGATCGCCCGCAGGCGGACCAGATACAGGCGTTCGAATATTTTCGAGAGTGCCGGAAGCAGGCTGATTGGCCTGTAGTTTTTCGCCCTTCGGATGTCCTTCCCTGGCTTGGGGAGGGCTACTATTTCAGCATGCTTCCAGCACGATGGGAACTGTTTGCTGAGCAGCACCTGATTGAAGGTTGAGGCGAGGACGTCGGCTGCCGTGTCTGGTAGCTGCTTCAGCATTAAGTTCGTTACGTCATCTGGTCCACCTGCTTTTTTGGCATTTAGGTGACGAAGTTGCAGCTTGACTTCGTCGGCTGATATCGGCGGAATGGCGTCTTCTACCTCGTCATACTCCGCATCGAGGAAGACGGGGAGGCGTTCTTCTACCATCTGGATGTGGGCGGCGTCTATCGGGTCGTTGACCGGAGTGAAATTCGCGGCGAACGCGTCCGCTAGGGCTTCTGCCTTCGCGTTCGGCTCGCTTACGAATTCAGCTCCCACTTGCAGCGGCGGAATTCGTTGCATACGTCGTAGGTAGCCTTTTATGGCTTTCCAAGCCGAGCCGTCTTCCACGTTTAGTTGTGCCACCTTGCGCGCCCACTCCTGATTGCGGTGAGTGTCTACGTCAGCCTTGATATGACGGCATAATCTATTTAGCTCTCGCTTTGTGGCACGGTTTCTTGTCCTCTGCCACTCGCGCTGTAGGCGGTTCTTTTGCACTATAGCCTCCCGGATGTGTCGTGGCAGAGGGTGTGGCCGGCAGTCGATGTTGGCGTCGTCTCTGACAGGCGTGGCCGCTGTCGCGGCGTCAACTATCGACTGCCTGATGTGTTGAAGTGCTGCGTCTGCTCCGTGTTCCGCCGCGTCCGGTGTGGTCTCGAGGGAATCGGCGACGGCGTTGCGGAACTCGTCCCAGCTGATGTCTCGGATGTCGAGACCTCTCCGCTGTCTTGGGAGAGCGTCGGCGTCGAGGTCAAATATGACCGGTACGTGGTCGGAGGACATCTTTGGCCGCGTACCGGCCGTGACGTGCAGGCGAGCGCCCTTGATGATCATGATATCCAGGATATCTGGGTGGCCCCGGTTTCGTGGATATATTGTCGGTTCGTGAGGACCGATGACGACAGCTTCGTGGCGTTCTGCGACATGGAGTAAGCGCCGCCCGCTGGTGTTGGTCGTCCTGCTGTTCCAGACCGCATGCTTCGCGTTGAAGTCTCCCCCCAGTATGATTTTTCCGGGGAGAGCCAGCAACTTGTTATAGTCTCCTGGTAGGAGAGCTCCTCTAGGCGGTCTGTAGACAGCGACGAACGTTATGGCGCCGTGTGCCGTCTCCACTGATACGGCAGTCGCTTCCGTCTTTGCCAGTTCCGGTATTTGGACGCGGTGGTGACGTAGCGTCCTCCGGACATATACAGCTGTGCCGCCTCCATGTGTTGGCCTGTCGTCCCTGTAGCATTCGTAGTTCGCTACGCCGACTCGGACGCCAGGCTTAAGCCACGTTTCGGTGACGAGACATATGTCGACGTTTTCGTCCCGTATAAGCTGCCGGAATTCGCCTGCTTGCTTCAAGAGTCCCTCGGCGTTGAAGACACAGGCTGTTAAACTCCTTAGAGCTTCAGGCATGATGGCTGCATGGGTGGATGGCGGATGCAACTTTCTGCACCACGGCCAGGAGCTCCGTCATCTGCTGCATCATTGTTTCCATGCAGCTCAGCATCCGTTCCACGCGGGCTTCATTGGCAGCGTTGCCGCCGACAACATGGCGCGCGTCGATCGCGTTGGTCTCCGTTTGTCCACCATCTTGTCGGGCGCCGACAGTATGGCGGGGCGCCGTGGGACGCCGCCATCTTGGCTCCGGGAAGTCCTTGGGGCTCCCATGGTTAGGCGCGGCTGCCGGTGGTTGGTCCGCTGCGCGTGCCGGCGGAGCCTTCCCGGCCCCGCCGGCACGCGCAGCGGGCGGCCACAGGCCCAGCCAGTGTCGCGGGCGGGCGCGGACGGCCGAGAGAGCGGCCGCCACTCTGCGCGCCGCCGCGCCGCGCCTCCCGCGCTTGCTACCGCCCAACGTCCGACAGCCTGTGCGGAGCAGCCCCACACCTGCGCCACAACCACCCGCGCCTTTCAAACCACCGAGGATGGGGCTACACACAGCCACACCACAGTCGCCAACCAGTCGCCACGGCAGCGCCGCAAACCACGGCCAAACTGCAGCCACCGCGCGCTACAGCCTGGGTCGGCCCGCCGAGAATCGCCGCCCACGCCCAAATGCCGCCCCCACAGCCCCAGCCGGCGACCGGCCACAATGGCCAAACCTTCGGCAAAAGCCCCACACCGTCGCCGCGGCAGCCCGGCCAGCGCGGCCGGCGCCACAGCCACACAAGCGGAGGCGTGCGGCGATGACGGCCGTGCAAACGCACCTCCGCCGCCCCATCGCCCTCCCACCGTTTCCCGATCGGCCCGCAGCCGTCGGGCCACGTCCTCCTCCTCTCGCCCGCCAACATTCACAGCCCTTTCGTTCGTTTCCCAACAATTTCAATTGTGCCCGCCGCAAAAACGGGCGCCGCCTGCAAAGCAACATGCTCCGCCGGAGCGCCCCTCGCCGCTTACGAGCCAACCCCTCGCCCGAGGCAAACCGAAATCCGCAACTACAGACCAACCCAATCTGCCGTCAGCACACACGACAGCCAACATCACGCGTTACGAGTTAGACATTAGGTTCACACGTCTCGGTTACGTTCGGTGGACGTGCGTTAGGTTTAGGGCACTTGGGTTAGGTTAAGCATTCAAAACACACGTCAGGCGTCAGAGGTTGGGTTAGGTTACGTTACATTAAGGTTAGGTTAGGGGCACTTGGGTTAGGTTAAGGGTCGGTGTTAGGTTAAGCGTCAAACTTAGGTTAAGCATTCAAACACACGTCGGGCGTCCGAGGTTAGGTTAGGTTAGGTTAGGTTAGGTTAGGTTAGGTTAGGTTAAGGCCACTTGGGTTAGGTTAAGCCTCAAACTTAGGTTAAGCATTCAAACACACGTCGGGCGTCAGGTGGCCGCAGCAGCCGCACCTACCTACCTACCTACCTACCCACCCACCTCACGGCCGGACAGCTTGGCTTACTTGGCGCTGAGGCTGACCTCACCGCACCTCACCTCACGCTACGCAACGCTACAGGTTCGGTTCGCTCAGCTTAGGCTTAGAGCTTAAGCGCCGAGGTCGGATTACGTTGGTTCACCTTCGGGCGCCACACTTTGGGTGTAAAGGTCGCGTCGGGTCGTCGGCACGCCGCAAAAACAAAAGCGAAGCCACAGACAACGCCGACAAACGGGCAGCACGACCACGACCAGATACCGAGACACACGGACCACCCACCGGCCAAAGGGCACCAAACAACAAACCAGAGCACCACGTGTCGACCAGAGCAACCCGCCGCTCACGCGACGTGGCTGGCACCGAAGGGCCGCCGCAACTGCGCTTTCCGCGCCGGGCCGGATGCACGTGCGGCAACACCACCACCGCACACAGCCGCTGTTCAACATCAACCAACAACACGCCGCGGTCGCAGCCTCAACGCCAGCACACACGTTTGCACCACCATTCACACGCACCGCACAAACAGCTGTCGCCGACACAGCCGACAACACAAACACACCGCAACGACGCCGCCGCCGCCTCTACTTGTGCCGGCCACCCACCCCACCGACGGCGCACCTGTCGCCAGCCGGCAGCCGGCAGCCGGCAGTCGGCAGTCGACACGGGAAACGCACACCGCCACTTCGCTCGCGCGCACGCCACCAACCAGTCGTCGTCTCCAAAAACAACAAACAAACATAGGGCAGGCAACAAATCGCCTCGCACGAACCGTCCACAAAACTATCAAAGCACAGCCTCTGGCTAACGGCCACGACGCAGCGGCACGCTGCTCCTTTCCCCGCCCCACTCGATTCACGAAGGCACGCGACACCGCCAACGACGGCCTCGCTTCCCGCAACCGACACCTTTCCGCCACTACGCACAGCCGCACCCGACGCCCGTGGCAACGACACAACTACTGCACTATCCACCGCCGCCTCCCCCTTCCCGTACACACAGCCAGCCAGCCAGCCAGCCAGCCAGCCAGCCAGCCAAAACCACACCAACGACCCAAACATGCACGTGCAACGGCACACCCCAACCAGTCAACGTCGACAACCACACGCACGGCTCGAAACCGGCGTCCTTCCACGTTGCCATCAAGCTACACACAAGACACAAGGAACCAACAACAGCAAAAGCCCGCCCGCCCGCCCGCCCGCCCGCCCCACTCTCACGCCGCAAAAAGCACACCGAAAACCGCCAAACGCACATTCCCATCGCACTGACACCGACCGGCTCGCTACCACCACACCTCTCGGCAGCCGTTTCGCAAACATGACACGGCGCGACATGACATCACGACCAACTCTCCTTTCCCGACGCCTTCGGCCGGAGCACAACGCCGCCAATTCGCCACACAGTCACACAGTCGACAAGCGCCCGCCCTCCCTGCACGACGCCGCGCAGCAAAGGCGCCCGCAAACACATACCTCTCCTCTCTCTCGGCCGGCCGACGCGCCAACCGCCACACCGCCAGCCACTCGCAATTGTGCACTGCCGCCAGCCACACGTCCAACACGCCGCGCCGCCTCCGGCCACCCGCCAGGGGGCGCTCACGTCCGCGACAACAGCGCGGCCCGCCGGGCCAAACCGAACCGAGCCGCCCGCCGCTGCTCTGCACATCTTCCTGCGCGCATCAACAAAACGAGGCAAGCGAGCACACCCCGTCACAACGCCACATCACGCAAATGCCGTGCCGACCTCTTGTGTCTACCGCCTAAATTGCACTCACCAGCCGCCCCCTCTTCTTCCTCCCTATCTATCTGTGCGTCTGTGTCGGTCCGCGCGTGACGCCTCTCAACATCCGCCGTCGCCGTCCCCGTTTCCGCCCCAATGCCATCGTCGCGCCGCCTCCTCCTCCTCCGCCCCTGTCCGGCCCGCACCACACCATACACCGCTGCTTGTCCCGGCCGTTGCCACCAAAGGCGCCTACCGCAAACGCGCCACGCCGCAGCCCCCCGTGCGTGCATCTCCGTGCCGACGCTGCCTCTCTGCCCTCCCGCACGCACTCGACCGACCGACCGACATGCACTGCGTCGACGGCCTCGACAACACAGTCTCTGGGCTCCGCACTGCGTGTTCCGGTACGCGCGCTGAAACACGTATGTACTCATTACCAGCGATGGCGAGGCACGACACAATCTCTGACCAGAGAGTTTCTTATCGTCGCTAGTCTGCGCCACACGACACTAGTAGCACGTAGCGCGTCGGCAGGAACAGTTGTCATCTATATGTGGCGGGTCGGGAGAGGTAGTAGTCAGTCGACAGTATTGGCGAGTGGACGATTGTACTGAGCGGGCGGCGGCGTGCTCTTCTCGCGACTCTGGTCTCCGTTCGGGACGATGCATATTGTTATTAAAGGTAAGGTAATGAAGCTGCATTGCGCAAATCTAATAATGTATGTCAATTGTAACTATTTTCTTCACAACAAAATGCCCCAATAATACTTTGTTTCCAAACTAACTTTTTTAACGTACAACCATTCATTTCCATTTAAAGAATATTTCCTACGCATTTCCTCCAACAATCAACATTAAATGTGAGCCGGCATTCATTGCACGAAGCTGTGTACAGGTATCTACAGTTAAGAGCACATACAGATGCAGTTTGTTTTCTCTTTTGTCTTTTTGTTTTTTTTTATTGACGTAACGATCTTTTGCTCTTTTTCTTCTAATTTGTACACAGGCTGTTTGTTTAGATTTTTTATATTGGTAACGCCACGTAGCGCTCTGCGTGAAAATCACTGCCTGTGCTGTGTGCAGTCTGTGGCTAGTTTGCATTGTTGTCATGGACTGCTATAGCTGGATGTGAACAGCGCGTAGCGTTGCGCAGTTAGGGGTGAGCCGCCAGCAATGGTGCATGTGAGGAGAGAGATGGCGGACTTTTCAAATTACATATATTATGACTGGTGATGATATTAAGGGTAAATACATTGTTTGTTGTTCTCTATTAAACATCTTTACTTTGCTAACTATCCCTATCAGTAGTTAGTGCCCTCCGTAGTTTGAATCTCTTATTTAGCTGGCAGCAGTGGTGCTCGCTGTACTGCAGTAGTTCGACTAATGAAGATTTTTGTGAGGTAAGTGATTTCCGAAAGGTGTACTTTAATGTTACTCAGGGCCATTCTTTTGCAGGGATCTTTGATAGATAGTCAGATTGCGTTGCGCTCAAAATATTGTGTGTCAGTTTAAGCACAGTTTTGTATACATTGTTGTTCAAAGGGGGACGTTTCAGAATACAGGGCCGAAAGGTCAGCCAGCGCTGCCCTTACAACCTTTATCGGGTTTTCAATTATGTCTGTTGAGATGTTCATGGTTCATTATTTCCATTCATCATATTACCGCGCGTTTCTCATCAATCTTCGTTCGTTCGTTCGTTCGTTCGTTCATTTTCTAGGGACGTTAACAACATTCCGGCACATTTTCATCATCATTCACTCACTCGCTTACTTACTTACGACTATTTGTGCGGGGAGGTTACACTTGGGTCCATTTCCATTTACATTCAATGTTGATAGACCTTTCTTTTTGTTGTTGTTTTGTTGCTGGCAGGTTACAAAAGGCCTCATTTTATGTTGGTTGCAGCAGCGTTTTTCTCCTTCTTCTAGTGTTTTGCCCGCTCTCACCGCCGCCCCCGCCCCTCCCGCATCCGTCGGTCTCACCACGTTCACTGACAGCCGCGTCTGCGGCTACACCACAACGGCCCCCTCCCGGCAACCCATTCGTTTTCTCTTCTTTTGCACAAAAACAACGCCGCACGCGCCAGCCGAGCGCAGCGCAAGCCACCCACACCGCGCCCCTCCCGTCTTTATAGCCTCCGCGTGCGTCTTGTTCTCTTCGTTTGCCCCCTCCCATCTCCCGAATGCCATGCCAGCAGCGTTACGCGTGCCCATCCCCTGTCCACACACTACCGCGAAACGAACAGCCTTCCGGGCCACATGCAGGGCACGCCCACCGCCATTCCCGGACGCAATTCTCAAAACAACACACACACACACACACACACACACACAAAATGAACGCACCATCCCACTTCGCTTTTCTCTCTCTCTCTCTCTCTCTCGTCCCTTCCCTTTAACGAACGACAAACAAACCCCGGTTAACACACTTTCTTGACACCTTCATGTAGGGAGGGAGGGTGCGTGCGTTATCTCATCTCGACCGTGACGGCAACCATCGACGATCCATTTCCCCCACTGGTAAAACATGTTCACTAACACCTACAGACATCATTCCGTACACACACACACACACACACACACACACACACACACAATGGCTTTGCACACGAACATAGACGGCACGGGCACTGTCGTACATTCTTCCTCAGAACCATCTCAACGAACGTTACATACACATCCGGGAAAGCAAAGCAACGCAACGCACAATTCAGCCGTCAAAGGTAACGTTCACCACGGCAAGACACTTGCCGCCGCGCCGTTACACGCATTTCAGTGCGGCTACAATACACCTCCGACACGGGAACGTTCCGTTGCTCTACACTGCGTTTCTCCGTTTTGTTTCGTTCTTGTTTTTTTCCGTTTTTTCTCTCTTTTTTTTCCCTCCGTCCTTTCCTCCACCATTCTCTCCTCCTCACGTTCTGCCCAGACATTCGACCGATCAGAGGTTCGTCCACCTTTCGGTAACCGTCCTCAGCGCGACGGTGTACCAACGGTATGACGGTGTTCAAGACGTCCGTTGCGTGATGCCGGTGTACCGCGCCGATCGACAGTGTCCCAGAGGCGACGGATCGGACCACACCACCGACACACACACAAACACGTGTACGCACATTCGCCAAAGCGACCGTCGTCTTCTAGCGTCGCGCTTACTCTACTGTACTGCACTGGACCACGCGTGCATGCATCTTCAATGACGACGTCGGTGTGCGTGCGTCGTACGCACACAAGCAGACACAGTCGGTCAGACACGACTATCGAAATCAGAGTCGGAGGAAAGGTACATCATCGTGCGTGTCGCCCGTACAATGCAATACACATTGGTGTCTCAATGCGCGTTCATTTAAACGTCACTCACACGCCTCCACGCTGCATTTACAGACACATTTCACCCTCGCCATATATGGCGTGCAAACCGACCCGCAAACGGCCGTCGTTACACACTGACATTCCCAACAATCGCGTTTCGTTTCCATCCGTCACGTAACTAACCGGCACCTCCATCCAAAGGGCACATCACCGATCGCACTTCCCCCCCTCGCAGACAGGCAACACCAACGAGTTGTGCGCACGTGCCTCCATTCCACGTCACACCGTGGCCGTACCCCGCAACACGCGACGCGCCCCCAACAATCAAATTCATCGCATCGGCCACCCCACCCCACCCCGTCGCAACCAAAGCGGTAGCTATTGCCGCCGTCCACCCACTCACACACACAACAAAACAAAACAAAACAAAACAAAAACATAAACAACAACAATTCCGCCCTTCCCGCAAAGGCCATTTGGTGGCCCTGAAAAGGGCCGTTTTGCCGCTCTCGCAACGGAGGATCTCCTTCCATTCCAGAGCCACCTCCTTACTTGGAGCTCGTGTACTTGGTCACCGCCTTCGTGCCCTCGCTCACGGCGTGCTTGGCCAGCTCGCCAGGCAGCAACAGCCGCACAGCGGTCTGGATCTCGCGGGACGTGATGGTCGAGCGCTTGTTGTAGTGCGCCAGGCGAGACGCCTCGGCCGCGATGCGCTCGAAAATGTCGTTCACGAAGCTGTTCATGATGCTCATCGCCTTCGACGAGATGCCCGTGTCAGGGTGCACCTGCTTCAGCACCTTGTAGATGTAGATGGCATAGCTCTCCTTCCTCTTGCGCTTCTTCTTCTTGTCGCCCTTCGAAATGTTCTTCTGCGCCTTGCCAGCCTTCTTGGCGGCCTTCCCGCTAGTCTTGGGCGGCATCGCAAACAAACAAGAACGTACGGCAGCAACACCAGCAGCAAGCGCTCCGCTCTAGTCAGCGTCTCCCCACACAGTGGCACCCAGCGAAAGTGAAATGGCTGGGTCTATATAGACCCTTGATGTGTCTGAAGAGCCAGCGTCCTTGAAAACGCTCTGTCTTACGAATTGGAACTTAGTGGTGCGTATTGGGGGTTATGTGGTAATGGTTAGGGGTCGTTTCTCCCCTGGGTTGATGATGTTAGTGGAGGCGGCAGTGATGATGATGTAAGTGTATGTTTGAGTGTGGTTTTATATGACTATCGCCTGAATTGGCGATGGATTGTGGTGATTGGTGCTCTCTGATCAGGGTTTTCGTCCCTTCCCAGAGAGTTGATGAGTTGGTGTGGCGATGCGTTTGATGATAGATAGAAGTTTAATGATTTTTGTTTAATGATATGATAGAATGAGGGCTGTCCTAACATTGCTCTGATCTCCTCATTGCTCGAGTACCATGGAGCGTCTGCAACGATTCGGAAGGCTTTGTTTTGTATGATCTCCAACTGTTTGAGATTGGTGTCTGCTGCCATACTCCACGCTTCTGAACCGTAGAGCATGGCTGGGAGAATGATCGTTTTCCAAATTTTGAGCTTGGCAGGTACTGTGAGTCCCCTGCCTTTAAGGAGTGGGTATAGCTGAAAGAGCCGGGCAGAGCCCTTGTTTCTGGCCTCTTTGATGTGGTGCATAAATGTCAGATTCTTATCCAGTTTTAGCCCAAGGTATGTAATTACTTCTTTCCAGGGTAGTACCTGGTCGTCGTGTGAGATGTTCAGTATGGGGCGTTTTATTTTGTGGCTGAATAATATGGTCTGGCATTTGTCTGCGTTGATTTTTATCTTCCACAGATTGCACCACTTTGTCACTTTGTCTAGGTGTCGTTGTAGGCGATAGGCTAGATAGTTGATGTTCCTGCCACTGTGGTATAATGCAGTGTCATCTGCATATAGGGCGATGTTACCGCCCGGCTCCTTCGGCAGATCATTTGTGTACAGTAGATATAGGAGGGGGCCAAGCACAGATCCCTGTGGGACACCTGCTTCTATTTGTTTTAGTTCGCTGTTTGCTCGATCTACTGTAGAGTAAAATTTCCTCTCCACCAGGAACGAGTGAACTATTTTAAGCAGGTGAAGTGGGCAATTCATCTTTGACAGTTTGTATAGCAGGCCGCCATGCCAAACCCGGTCGAACGCCTTTTCAATGTCCAGGAAAATGGCAGCTGTGCTATTGCCCTGTCTCTTCTCTGTGCAGATGTGCTCCACCAGACGAATGGCTTGTTGCGTTGTGCTATGCCCAGCACGAAAACCAAATTGTTCGGGAATAAGGATATTGTTGGCAGATAGGAATTGTAGTAGGGAGTTTTGGATGAGGATTTCAAGTAGCTTAGACAGGTGGTTGAGCAGGGAGATTGGTCGATAGTTTTGAGGGAATAGGTGATCTTTATTTGGTTTAGGGATTGAAATTACTTTAGCAACCTTCCAGGTTGAAGGGAAATATTGTGCTGTAAGACAGTTATTTAGGATGGCAGTGAGATGGGAGATTGCAGGTTCGGGGAGGGCCTTAAGGAAGGATGGTTTGATGTTGTCAGGACCAGGGGCTTTTGCAGTGCCGATTCGCCTGATGATAGCCGCAACTACACGCTCGCTGGTCAGTTCGAAGTTCGAGTCGGATCTGGCGCGAAGTCTACGATGGAGGTGTCGTTCTACCCGCTGTTCCAGGGCATCTACTTCGTCCTCGTCGTCCTCTATGACATTCTCCTGGAATTGGAGCTCGAGGGTGTTTGACATGGCAGTCGCTTTGTCCTCTGGCGTGTACACCAAGCCGTTCTGCCCGTGTAGGGGTCTGTTGGCTTTGTGGGGTTGCCGCCTAGCTTTTATTATCCCCCAGAACTTTTCAGGATTTCTCTCAGCTGCCTGGAGACTTTGTTCCCACCTGGAACACCTCAGGAGTTTCAGTCTGGTCTGAATTTCATGGGCCATTTGATTCATACGTCTCCTATCCTGGGGGTCCCGGTAGGTCTGCCATCTTTTGCGCGTGCGGTTTTTATCTGAGATTAATTGTGCTAGTTCTGGGGGCAGGTTGGATCGCCCATAGTTATGTGTGATTTTGGTGGTGGCAGCCTTTCCACATGCCTTGATAATGTTGGTAAATTCCTCAACTGCATGGTCAATTTCCACATGGGTTGGCATGTCTGGCGCATGGTCTGGGATGTGAAAGGCGACCAGTCGCTTGTACCTTTCCCAGTCAGTGTACACCGTTGTGTGTGTTCTGTTGGTGGGTACTTCCTGATCTCCCTCAAATCTGAGTACCACGGGGCTGTGATCAGAGTTTAGACTGTTGATAACTTCTGTGGTGGTTGCCAGATTGATATTTTTTAACAGAAATATGTCCAGAATGTCCGGTCGACACCTCGAATCATACGGGAAGTGAGTGGGCTCGTCTGGAGAGACGACCCGCACTGCCGGATGGTTATCGAGGTATCTTAATAACCGGTTTCCACTGGTGTTCGTGGAGCGGCAACCCCATGCCCTGTGCTTGGCGTTCAGGTCCCCTCCTACTATTGTGTTCTGACTGCCATTGAGAAGACCGTCCAGGTCGTGAGGAAATAGTGTCGTGCTTGGCGGATGGTATACTGCCACCAGATGTGTGGGGCGGTTGTTGAGAACAACTTCCACCGCTGTTGCCTCTGTGTTAATGAGTCTTGGCACAGGTACCTGACGATGGCATATGCGCCGTTTTATCAGGATACCTGTACCGCCACCTTGTCTGTTAGGACGGTCCGTCCTAATTAGTTGGTAGTTTCGGACGTGAAAGGTGTCGTCTGGCGTTAGATGTGTCTCACTGAGGAGAGCTACATCTATTCCATGATCATCCAAGAACATCTCAAGCTCATACCTGTCGTGATAGATGCCATCTGCATTCCAGATGGCGATGGTGATATGCTGCCTCTCAGCTTCATTTGCCATTGGAGAGCAGTGGTAGGATGTTGGTGGCAAGTATTGAGATTGTAGAGATGAGGTCAGGGGCTGCTGCTATTTTGGTGCATAGCTGTGTTATGCCTTCTAGGAAGGCTGGTGAAATGAGGGACTTTATTAACGCCCAAATCTTAGAGAGCAACTGTAGTGGCTGTTCCTGTTCGACCTGAACGGAACGTTCCTGTGCAGTGGTCTGGCCACTGACGATGTCAATAGTGTTGTTGGTATCTGCTGGTGCAGTTGTGGCTTGGACGGATTCGGCGGGTATGGCTTGAGCTGGTATGGCTCTTGGTGGTTGTACATTTGTGGCTTTTGATGTTGAGGGCAGTGGTGTTGTCTCTGCCTTCTCTGTTTCAGGTTGGGTTGGGGAGGGGAGGGGTGTGTGTTGTGGGGTAGAGACAACCTGTGGGGGTGAGGTTCTTTTAATAGGCAGAGTTGCCTTGAGGGGGGATCGTTGCGGCTTTGGTTTAGTGGTATTTGGGGGGGGAGGAGTGCGCCCAGTTTTTACAACCTCGGCTAAAGTCCTGTTGCCAGTAGGGCTTTCTACGTGGCGTGGTTGATGTTGTGGAGCAGGTGGTTGTGTACCCTGTTGGGGTTGGGCAGGGTTTGGAGGGCTTGTGGTTTCTGCTCTGGCAGGTGTCGGGGATGGTGGGGGGCTTACTGCTTCCACGGGGGGAGCTGGAGGGGGGTTGGGGTTTCTCAGTGGCATTCTGGGAAGTGGTTCCTGCCTTGTGGGAGCTGATGCTCGCTGGCGCTCCCACGCCTGGACGATCTTCAGTCTTTCTGGGCAGCCCCTGAAGGAGGCTGGATGGTTGCCCCTACAGTTGGCACATATGGCCGGTTCCTCCCTTTTCTTTGTGCAGGCACCAGAAAGATGCGGTCCTGCACATTTAACGCATCTGGGGGCGAGTTCGCATTGGTTTGCCCCATGTCTAAATCTCTGGCATAGATAGCATTGTGTGGGCCCACTAGGTTTTTGGTATAATTCTATGGTAACCTTCATATGAAGTAGTCTCTCTACTTTGAATATTTTTCTAGCCTCCGCTGTGTTCAATAGGTTGACCTGAAAATTGGCCGTTTTTCTTCTTGGCGCTGATACTATGTTTCCAGCGTCATCGATTTCTGTCTGTGGTTTAGTCATTTGGAATACGTCTTGCACCGGAAAGCCCTTCTCGGCGAGTGCGTTCTTGACGTCCTCTGGGGTCCAGTAGGGCGTCAGTCTTTTAACGACGACCTTCAGTGTACTCTTCGGGTCGTCGTTGTACGTGAAGAATTCTAGATTGCGCTTCCTGAATTCTTGCTTGAGGTATTGAAAATCGTCTGGGTTGGTAGCCTGGTATACGATGCTATCACCCTTGTATGTGGTACTGAGGGCACCCGTTAGTTTTCCCTGGATTTGCCCTATCAAGGTCGTGTACCCTTTTGTCTCGAACACGGTGATAGGGGGAACCCTTCGGCCTCTGTTGGTTCTTTGGTTTCTATTTTGGGTGGGGCCACCTTGCGCCTGGGGGGCTACTGGGCCTGTTTTCTCCTGTCCCCTGTTTCCGCCCTCTGGCGTCCTCTGGGTGACATTTGGTGTTGGTGCTGCGCTTTCTGCGTTTGCACTAGTATCTGTTGTTGGTTTATGGGGGCGGTCAGATTTCGTGATTTCGATTTCTGTGCCCTGGCATTGTTGTGGCAGTACAGGATTTACCTGTTCAGCTGTTTCGACATGTTTTGGATTTTCTTTTGCTGAGGCAGGTGGCGTGTGCAGTTGATTTTCTTCCGCAATAGCGGGTTGCAGGGGCTGCCCAGATTTTTCCTGTTTTTGAAGCAGCCTCCCGCTTCGCCGCAGACGTCCCTCGCCCTGTGATGAGATAGAGCTGGCGTCACTGTCGGTGGCAATGACAAGATTGTCAGAGTCCGAGCTAGTGACTGAAGATGGTGATGGGGGTGGGTGGTCCATTGATGGAGCAAGAGATGATGATGAAGTCGTGATAGATGTCGGGTCCACACTGTGTGAGTCGCTGCTTGGATGTCGATCTTGTGGGTGCCCCATAGTGGGGCAACCGTGAAATGAAACGGTTTACAGAGTTTGTCCTATATTTCGACAATTTCCGTGCCAGTGACCTTTCCCTACACCTGGCAGGCGCGGGATACCACCAAGGGCCTCACAGTCAGTCTGTTTGACTATGTGGCTCGGCGGGTCCCTGGACTGCAGCTTCCCTAACACCTATGGCACAGAAATTCTCGAACAATATCGCTGATTTATACGCCTACCCGCGGCGCGATGTTCTTCCTTCTTCTCGATCTATCCCATGTCAGAACGAGCGCTCAAGTGGTCCAGAATTCCGTCCCCGGTCGCGAGTGTGCAGCACGACTTTTGCTTTTCTAGAATCGACAGTTTTGCTTTTCCTGAGAAACACACACTCGACCAAGTCCGGAGAACCAGAACACAGCGCGACCCGCTAGCCCTAACGACACGGCAGAGCACGCCGCTACAGCGCGAGCACGCAAGACGGCGACCAAGCACACGAGAGCCAAGCAACGAGGCGAGCTCCGGACAAAGGCGGCGAGAGCGCGCGGTGGGAAATTCCAGGGCTGGAGCACAATAGCGGCGCGGAGCACAGGTAGACGCACGTCCGTCCGCTTCGCAGTCCCACCTCGGAATCCTGGCCGCACCCAGCGCGCCCCGCCGCCGCACCTTTACCAGCTCGCCCCGTTGCGGCCGCCGACCAATGGGCCGCGAGCGCAACCGGCCGCCGCACCCGAGAGCATAAAGGACCCCCACCCCTGGCGGCGCCGCCACTCCGCTGCTCGACTCGCTGCGGCTCGCACCGTCGTTCGTCTCGTCTCGTTTTTACACCACAGCGCATCGCCATGTCCGGACGCGGAAAGGGAGGCAAGGTCAAGGGCAAGTCAAAGTCCCGCTCAAGCAGGGCCGGGCTCCAGTTCCCGGTCGGCAGAATCCACCGCCTCCTGCGCAAGGGAAACTACGCCGAGCGCGTCGGCGCCGGGGCGCCCGTCTACCTCGCCGCCGTCATGGAGTACCTCGCGGCTGAGGTGCTCGAGCTGGCCGGAAACGCGGCCCGCGACAACAAGAAGACGCGCATCATCCCGCGCCACCTGCAGCTTGCCATCCGCAACGACGAGGAGCTCAACAAGCTCCTGTCGGGCGTCACCATCGCACAGGGTGGTGTCCTGCCCAACATCCAGGCCGTCCTGCTGCCAAAGAAGACCGAGAAGAAGGCCTAAACAGAGAGGCCAGGCAATCGGCACGCGGACCCGCCGCCCAGCAGCGCTGCGTGCTCCCCTGCACGCAACGCGCTTTGCCGGCCCGGCTCGGCTCACAACAATCGGCCCTTTTCAGGGCCACCACACAAACCTACGTCCAAAGCAAAATTTCAGTCGTCCTCGCCGCGCTTTGCTTTACTTTACTTTAACTTCACTTCCACAGCCGCCGCCGGCAACAAGACCATACCAACTGCTACGATTGCAGGGGGAGATATTCTGCGAGGTACCTCGGTGTCACGCCTGACATCGAAGTGTCACATAGGGGGGGACTTGGCACAAACGCTCACGCCAGGATGCAGATCCTGTACCCCTGTTCCCTCGACCCCGCAACAGGGGTAGCGATACTGGAAATATGCGCGCCCTGTATGGGGCTATGCAGCCAGATCGACGACGCATCGCCTACAGAAGGGTCCAAAGCAGAGCGCTCTACGACGGGCCTTACACGTCCCCCGCGGCAGACCTGCCTACAACCACCCACAACACGATTCCGCGCCCTGGCAGAAGCGTTCTACGCCACCGCGCGGAATTCAGAAAATGACTATTACGTCTTGACCCTTGGGCAATATGAACACCACAGGGACAGATGTGCAAGACCCGAGTCGCTACTCCAGCAGTAGCACAAACAGAACACATAATCACTCTCAACAAACAGCAACGTCCGAAAAAGCACACTACCAAAGATAAGAACAACACACAGAAAAGAGGAGCAAATGTCCACAGGCGACAATAACCTCCACCAACGGTAGAGGACTAAAAGAGAGAAGAACAAGAAGAGCCGCCGCCATCTTGTCGTCCACAGCCCGTGTGGCCCAACACACACACACACACACACACACACACACACACACACACATTTCTCTTGTTTTTGTTTCGTTTGCCTCAAGCACCTCCACGCACGCACAGTCGCCTTCCAAACGACAACGACAGCGTTAAACGAGCGTGTCGACACACCGCCCTCCACTCCCGCGCGCCCCATACAAACGAAACAGCTGATCCGGCCGCCTATGGGCACGCCTTGCCTCGCCAACTCCAACGCCGCCGCAAACACACAGCCGAAACCACGCAAACATTCACCGCCTCTCGCACAACAACAACACACAGCCCGGCGTCTCCATCGATCGATAAACAAAACAAACACACAACGCCCTCTCTCGCACGCACACACACACACACACACACACACACAAGACCCGCTTCCTTTCCTTTCTCCCAGTCACGTCACGTCAGTCAAACGCAAACGAAATGAAGAATGAAAGAAAGAAGGCAGGCAGGCAGGCAGGCAACACACGCAGCAACAACACAGACTCTTTCGCACTTTTCAATTTCCGAACAGTGTGGTGGCCCTGAAAAGGGCCGTTTTCGTCTCTCCCACGGCCGCGGGAAGGCCAACGCGGCACAGCACACCGGCTGCGACGCGCCTAACCGCCGAAACCGTACAGGGTGCGCCCCTGCCTCTTCAGGGCGTACACCACGTCCATGGCCGTCACAGTCTTGCGCTTGGCGTGCTCAGTGTACGTCACCGCGTCGCGGATCACGTTCTCCAGGAACACCTTCAGCACTCCGCGGGTCTCCTCGTAGATCAGACCAGAGATGCGCTTCACGCCGCCCCTGCGAGCCAGGCGGCGGATCGCGGGCTTCGTGATGCCCTGGATGTTGTCGCGCAACACCTTGCGGTGCCGCTTGGCGCCACCCTTGCCGAGCCCCTTTCCTCCCTTGCCGCGGCCAGTCATCTCTTCTAAATCCTCAAAAAAGCTCAAGGCAAGCAAAACGTCTGCTGCAGCGGCTGGCTCCTCACCCGGCGCTAGCGAGTCGGCTACGGTCTGCGCCCGGCGCACGCGCCAGCCCCCCTATATAGACTCTGGCCCGCCCTCCCCCCACCACGCGCAACCGAGGGCATATAAGCGCACCACGGCCGCTGGCGCGCGCCCGTGTCGTCAAGGCAGCACCCGACGCAGCACCTCGCTCGCCTCCACGCCGCTCCGCTAACCGCTACCGCTATGGCCCGCACAAAGCAAACGGCCCGCAAGTCCACCGGCGGAAAGGCGCCGCGCAAACAGCTCGCCACCAAGGCGGCGAGGAAGAGCGCGCCCGCCACCGGCGGCGTCAAGAAGCCCCACCGCTACAGGCCGGGCACCGTCGCCCTGCGAGAAATCAGGCGCTACCAGAAGAGCACAGAGCTGCTCATCCGCAAGCTGCCATTCCAGCGCCTAGTGCGCGAGATCGCCCAGGACTTCAAGACCGACCTGCGCTTCCAGAGCTCCGCGGTCATGGCCCTGCAGGAGGCCAGCGAGGCCTACCTCGTCGGCCTCTTCGAAGACACCAACCTGTGCGCAATCCACGCCAAGCGCGTCACCATCATGCCCAAGGACATCCAGCTCGCGCGCCGCATCCGCGGCGAGCGCGCCTAAACACCGCGCCAGCCGCTGGGCACCGCCCACGCACGCAAACAAACAAAACGGCCCTTTTAAGGGCCACTAACATCACTCCGTCGCGAGCAAACTTTGTCGGTCGCCTCTCGCCCCACAACCACAGACAAAACACCACTTCCACTTCCCGTCCGTCCGCCACAGCCGCTCTCCTCTGCCAGCTTGCTGGCGCGCGCAACAATCAACATCATCCCTCCCCGGCGCGGCGCACAATACCCATCGGCCGACGCCGTCAACCACACGGCCGGCCGCCGCTTCGTTTCGAAAAGAGAAACAAACAAAAAGCCAGGCACGTCCAACGCCACCGACCCTTTCCCCACATCTCAACGTCCCCCGCCCCCGTTCCATCCAAGAACACACACACACACACACACAAGACAAGACACGTCCGAGAAGACGGCAGGCAGGCAGGCAAACCAAAGTATTCAAACAACATGACAACAAAACCAACCGTCGGCCGGCCGCGACCAAAAACGGCGACAATCAACCGCTACCGCCGCCCGCACCCGCCACCGACCCCCCGCAATCCAACCACCACGGCACGCAAACAGTATCCACACACGGGCATACAGAAACGCCAGACGACACAACCACACCGCAACACAAACACGACAATCACAACCTTCCCGACGTGCTTTGATGGCCCTGAGAAGGGCCGTTTTGGGCCGCGCGTCTGTTGCGCGCCACTAGACGACGGGGACGGGGGGTGCGGACGACGGAGTCAACCGCCAACCCTTCCTTTCCCATTCCTCTCTACTTCTTCTTCTTGGGCGAAGCCTTCGCCTTAGACGGCGTCGTCGCCTTCTTCGGGCGCGGCGCCTTCGGCTTCTTCGTCGGAACCTTGGCGGCCTTCTTCGCCTTCGACGGCGACTTGGCCTTGGCCGGCTTGGCAGCAGCCGCCTTCTTCGCACCGGCGGGAGCGGCCGACGCCGCAGACGCCTTCTTGGCGGCGCCCGCCTTCCGACCAGTCGCCGCCTTCACGCCACCAGCCTTCTTTGCGCCGGCCGCACGGGCGCCCTTCTTCTCCTTGCTGGCCGGAGCGGCGCGCTTCTTCTTGGCACCGCCAGCACGAGCCTTGCCGCCCTCAGCCGCCCCGCCGCCGGCGCCGGCAAGCTTGAAAGAGCCGGACGCGCCCTTCCCCTTCGTCTGCACCAGCTCGCCCGCCACCACGGCCGACTTGAGGTACTTCTTGATAAACGGCGCCAGCTTCTCCGCGTCCAGCTTGTAGTGCGCGGCAATGTACTTCTTGATCGCCTGCAGCGACGATCCGCCGCGCTCCTTCAGACTCTTGATGGCGGCCGTCACCATCTCAGAGGTGCGCGGGTGCGCAGGCTTGGCGCGCGGCTTCTTCGCAGACGACGCAGACTTTGCCTTCTTCGTAGTGCCGGTGGCGGCGGGTGCCGCAGCAGTCTCGTTCGTAGCCGCCTGATCTGCCATTTCGACGACGCGCGTTAACACACAACACAGCGAGCAGCGAGAGCGAGAGGAGACACGCAGCGAGCGGAGCGCACAGCAGAGGAATAGCCGCCTCGCGCCACAGGCCCAGCCAGTGTCGCGGGCGGGCGCGGACGGCCGAGAGAGCGGCCGCCACTCTGCGCGCCGCCGCGCCGCGCCTCCCGCGCTTGCTACCGCCCAACGTCCGACAGCCTGTGCGGAGCAGCCCCACACCTGCGCCACAACCACCCGCGCCTTTCAAACCACCGAGGATGGGGCTACACACAGCCACACCACAGTCGCCAACCAGTCGCCACGGCAGCGCCGCAAACCACGGCCAAACTGCAGCCACCGCGCGCTACAGCCTGGGTCGGCCCGCCGAGAATCGCCGCCCACGCCCAAATGCCGCCCCCACAGCCCCAGCCGGCGACCGGCCACAATGGCCAAACCTTCGGCAAAAGCCCCACACCGTCGCCGCGGCAGCCCGGCCAGCGCGGCCGGCGCCACAGCCACACAAGCGGAGGCGTGCGGCGATGACGGCCGTGCAAACGCACCTCCGCCGCCCCATCGCCCTCCCACCGTTTCCCGATCGGCCCGCAGCCGTCGGGCCACGTCCTCCTCCTCTCGCCCGCCAACATTCACAGCCCTTTCGTTCGTTTCCCAACAATTTCAATTGTGCCCGCCGCAAAAACGGGCGCCGCCTGCAAAGCAACATGCTCCGCCGGAGCGCCCCTCGCCGCTTACGAGCCAACCCCTCGCCCGAGGCAAACCGAAATCCGCAACTACAGACCAACCCAATCTGCCGTCAGCACACACGACAGCCAACATCACGCGTTACGAGTTAGACATTAGGTTCACACGTCTCGGTTACGTTCGGTGGACGTGCGTTAGGTTTAGGGCACTTGGGTTAGGTTAAGCATTCAAAACACACGTCAGGCGTCAGAGGTTGGGTTAGGTTACGTTACATTAAGGTTAGGTTAGGGGCACTTGGGTTAGGTTAAGGGTCGGTGTTAGGTTAAGCGTCAAACTTAGGTTAAGCATTCAAACACACGTCGGGCGTCCGAGGTTAGGTTAGGTTAGGTTAGGTTAGGTTAGGTTAGGTTAGGTTAAGGCCACTTGGGTTAGGTTAAGCCTCAAACTTAGGTTAAGCATTCAAACACACGTCGGGCGTCAGGTGGCCGCAGCAGCCGCACCTACCTACCTACCTACCTACCCACCCACCTCACGGCCGGACAGCTTGGCTTACTTGGCGCTGAGGCTGACCTCACCGCACCTCACCTCACGCTACGCAACGCTACAGGTTCGGTTCGCTCAGCTTAGGCTTAGAGCTTAAGCGCCGAGGTCGGATTACGTTGGTTCACCTTCGGGCGCCACACTTTGGGTGTAAAGGTCGCGTCGGGTCGTCGGCACGCCGCAAAAACAAAAGCGAAGCCACAGACAACGCCGACAAACGGGCAGCACGACCACGACCAGATACCGAGACACACGGACCACCCACCGGCCAAAGGGCACCAAACAACAAACCAGAGCACCACGTGTCGACCAGAGCAACCCGCCGCTCACGCGACGTGGCTGGCACCGAAGGGCCGCCGCAACTGCGCTTTCCGCGCCGGGCCGGATGCACGTGCGGCAACACCACCACCGCACACAGCCGCTGTTCAACATCAACCAACAACACGCCGCGGTCGCAGCCTCAACGCCAGCACACACGTTTGCACCACCATTCACACGCACCGCACAAACAGCTGTCGCCGACACAGCCGACAACACAAACACACCGCAACGACGCCGCCGCCGCCTCTACTTGTGCCGGCCACCCACCCCACCGACGGCGCACCTGTCGCCAGCCGGCAGCCGGCAGCCGGCAGTCGGCAGTCGACACGGGAAACGCACACCGCCACTTCGCTCGCGCGCACGCCACCAACCAGTCGTCGTCTCCAAAAACAACAAACAAACATAGGGCAGGCAACAAATCGCCTCGCACGAACCGTCCACAAAACTATCAAAGCACAGCCTCTGGCTAACGGCCACGACGCAGCGGCACGCTGCTCCTTTCCCCGCCCCACTCGATTCACGAAGGCACGCGACACCGCCAACGACGGCCTCGCTTCCCGCAACCGACACCTTTCCGCCACTACGCACAGCCGCACCCGACGCCCGTGGCAACGACACAACTACTGCACTATCCACCGCCGCCTCCCCCTTCCCGTACACACAGCCAGCCAGCCAGCCAGCCAGCCAGCCAGCCAGCCAAAACCACACCAACGACCCAAACATGCACGTGCAACGGCACACCCCAACCAGTCAACGTCGACAACCACACGCACGGCTCGAAACCGGCGTCCTTCCACGTTGCCATCAAGCTACACACAAGACACAAGGAACCAACAACAGCAAAAGCCCGCCCGCCCGCCCGCCCGCCCGCCCCACTCTCACGCCGCAAAAAGCACACCGAAAACCGCCAAACGCACATTCCCATCGCACTGACACCGACCGGCTCGCTACCACCACACCTCTCGGCAGCCGTTTCGCAAACATGACACGGCGCGACATGACATCACGACCAACTCTCCTTTCCCGACGCCTTCGGCCGGAGCACAACGCCGCCAATTCGCCACACAGTCACACAGTCGACAAGCGCCCGCCTTCCCTGCACGACGCCGCGCAGCAAAGGCGCCCGCAAACACATACCTCTCCTCTCTCTCGGCCGGCCGACGCGCCAACCGCCACACCGCCAGCCACTCGCAATTGTGCACTGCCGCCAGCCACACGTCCAACACGCCGCGCCGCCTCCGGCCACCCGCCAGGGGGCGCTCACGTCCGCGACAACAGCGCGGCCCGCCGGGCCAAACCGAACCGAGCCGCCCGCCGCTGCTCTGCACATCTTCCTGCGCGCATCAACAAAACGAGGCAAGCGAGCACACCCCGTCACAACGCCACATCACGCAAATGCCGTGCCGACCTCTTGTGTCTACCGCCTAAATTGCACTCACCAGCCGCCCCCTCTTCTTCCTCCCTATCTATCTGTGCGTCTGTGTCGGTCCGCGCGTGACGCCTCTCAACATCCGCCGTCGCCGTCCCCGTTTCCGCCCCAATGCCATCGTCGCGCCGCCTCCTCCTCCTCCGCCCCTGTCCGGCCCGCACCACACCATACACCGCTGCTTGTCCCGGCCGTTGCCACCAAAGGCGCCTACCGCAAACGCGCCACGCCGCAGCCCCCCGTGCGTGCATCTCCGTGCCGACGCTGCCTCTCTGCCCTCCCGCACGCACTCGACCGACCGACCGACATGCACTGCGTCGACGGCCTCGACAACACAGTCTCTGGGCTCCGCACTGCGTGTTCCGGTACGCGCGCTGAAACACGTATGTACTCATTACCAGCGATGGCGAGGCACGACACAATCTCTGACCAGAGAGTTTCTTATCGTCGCTAGTCTGCGCCACACGACACTAGTAGCACGTAGCGCGTCGGCAGGAACAGTTGTCATCTATATGTGGCGGGTCGGGAGAGGTAGTAGTCAGTCGACAGTATTGGCGAGTGGACGATTGTACTGAGCGGGCGGCGGCGTGCTCTTCTCGCGACTCTGGTCTCCGTTCGGGACGATGCATATTGTTATTAAAGGTAAGGTAATGAAGCTGCATTGCGCAAATCTAATAATGTATGTCAATTGTAACTATTTTCTTCACAACAAAATGCCCCAATAATACTTTGTTTCCAAACTAACTTTTTTAACGTACAACCATTCATTTCCATTTAAAGAATATTTCCTACGCATTTCCTCCAACAATCAACATTAAATGTGAGCCGGCATTCATTGCACGAAGCTGTGTACAGGTATCTACAGTTAAGAGCACATACAGATGCAGTTTGTTTTCTCTTTTGTCTTTTTGTTTTTTTTTATTGACGTAACGATCTTTTGCTCTTTTTCTTCTAATTTGTACACAGGCTGTTTGTTTAGATTTTTTATATTGGTAACGCCACGTAGCGCTCTGCGTGAAAATCACTGCCTGTGCTGTGTGCAGTCTGTGGCTAGTTTGCATTGTTGTCATGGACTGCTATAGCTGGATGTGAACAGCGCGTAGCGTTGCGCAGTTAGGGGTGAGCCGCCAGCAATGGTGCATGTGAGGAGAGAGATGGCGGACTTTTCAAATTACATATATTATGACTGGTGATGATATTAAGGGTAAATACATTGTTTGTTGTTCTCTATTAAACATCTTTACTTTGCTAACTATCCCTATCAGTAGTTAGTGCCCTCCGTAGTTTGAATCTCTTATTTAGCTGGCAGCAGTGGTGCTCGCTGTACTGCAGTAGTTCGACTAATGAAGATTTTTGTGAGGTAAGTGATTTCCGAAAGGTGTACTTTAATGTTACTCAGGGCCATTCTTTTGCAGGGATCTTTGATAGATAGTCAGATTGCGTTGCGCTCAAAATATTGTGTGTCAGTTTAAGCACAGTTTTGTATACATTGTTGTTCAAAGGGGGACGTTTCAGAATACAGGGCCGAAAGGTCAGCCAGCGCTGCCCCAGCTACCAACAAAATTGAAGCAGTGGCGGTGGAAGTAACCACTGCCACTGGACCCCTAACAATTGTTGCAGTCTACCGACCCCCACAAGACCAGATAGATGAGGGAGACATAGCTGCTCTAGGGCAAATTGAAGGCAAACTCGTAATAGGGGGAGACTTCAATGCCAAACACCCTGACTGGAATTCTAGAGTAACATCCAGAGCAGGCGCCAAACTGCAACAACTAGCGCGCACCCACCACTTCGAAACATGGGGTCCAGTCGAGCCCACACATTTTCCGAAAAACGGAAGCAGGCCCGATGTGTTAGACATAGCTCTCACTAGGAGGATCGCAGGGTTTGTGACCGCAAGGACAATCAACAGAATGTCCTCCGACCACAACCCAGTGATTCTGGAGGTCGATGTGGGAGAATGGGTAGCACTCCCACGGTACCAGACGTCGTACAAACGTACAGACTGGGAGCGATACCAAGAAACTGTCGCCTCTGATATCGCTCGCGCTCCGCCACCTACTGCCGAAACAGTAGAACAAGCGCTACAAGACCTAACAGGCAGCATCTTACAGGCAGCGGAAGAAGCCACCCCTCCACAAAGGGATGGCCCACCACCGCAAATACAGCTCCCGGAACACTTGCTAGCTCAAATTCGACATAAGAACAGAGTAGCAAAAGAGTGGAAGATCACCAGAAATCAGGCCACCAGGAGGCTGCTCTATCGTCTACAGAGAGAACTGAAGGTAGCGCTCAATGAGCACAGAAACCAGCAATGGCAAAACCGCCTCACAGCTCTCAAAGTAGACGACCACACACTATGGCAAGCGACAAAACAGTTTACAAAACGACGCGCTAGGATGCCACCACTGCATGGCGAGCGGGGACTGGTCTACAGCCATGCTGGAAAGGCCAACGCCCTCGCCGACTCCTTCGAGAAGCAGTTCCAAGCGGCAGAACCCCAGGACGACGAGCATGAAAGAGTGGTCCGTCGTCAACTGGCTGTCTTCCTCAATGCCGAGGAGGACCCAGAGGACGAACCCATACTTTTTGCCCCCGAGGACGTGGCAAGAGTAATCAGGTCTCTCCCTACAAAAAAGGCGCCAGGGCACGACAGTGTCACAAATCAGTTAGTCAAAAAACTCCCACCCACAGCGATCACACACCTCGCGAACGTCCTCAACGAGATTACTCGATCCCGTGTTTTCCCAGCTTGCTGGAAACATGCGGAGGTGGTCGCGATACACAAACCAGGGAAAGACCCTCTATTCCCGCAGCACTACAGGCCGATTAGCCTCTTGCCAACTCTCAGCAAGATCTATGAGCGCCTCCTGCTAAGACCCATACAAGAACATATTACCAGAGAGCAAATTCTGCCGGATTTCCAATTTGGCTTCCGACAGAACCACTCTGCCCCACAACAGGTCATGAGAATGGTTGAAGCAGCAACAGAGGGCTTCAACCACAGAGGCTACTGCGGGATAGTGCTACTGGACGTAGCCAAAGCCTTTGATTCAGTATGGCATAGAGGGCTACTCTACAAGTTGTACACACAAGGGTTTCCCGGGAGCATAGTTCAGCTGATCAAGAGCTACCTCACGAATAGGACTTTCTCCGTCAAGGTGGAAACTGCCACCTCCACCAGAAGGCGTATTCGTGCTGGGGTGCCACAGGGATCGGTCCTGGGGCCCGTATTGTACAGTTTGTACACTGCGGACACACCAACGGCCCCCCTGGTGCACACCGCACAGTACGCTGACGATACAGCCTTCTACACGAGAAACGCGAACAAGGACCTGGTCATCCGTAGGTTACAAAGGGTTTTAGATAACACAGAAACTTGGGCCCGTCGCTGGCGCATCACCATTAACTCTGAGAAGACGCAGGCAATGCTGATTACCCGCAGGCTCGGAAGGCGCGATCCTCCTCAACGTCCCCCCCTACACCTTCACCTAAATGGAACCCAACTCCCCTGGCGCAGAACCGCCAAGTACCTTGGCGTAACCTTGGACTCTCGTCTTACGTGGAAACCCCACATAGACGAAGTCCATAGGAAGGTCTGCGCCAGAATGTCCATCCTATATCCTATCCTGAACTCAACAAGCTCCCTTCCCTGCCCACTAGCATTAAACGTGTATCAGGCCCTGATCCGGCCAGTAATGGAGTATGCGTGCCCTGTCTGGGGATACGCGGCGAAGCAGCACCTGGACAAACTCCAGAGGCTGCAGAACCGCGCCCTCAGAAGGGCACTGCGCTTACCTCTTGGATTCCCTACAGACGACTTGCACGCCGCAGCCGAAATCCCGCTCCTGAGAGAGCGTTTCCAGGATCTGGCAAGGGCCTTCTATGAGGGTTCTTCCAGATCCAGAAACGCACTCATCCACTCCCTAGGTCGGTATGACATGTCCCGCGATAAGCACAAGCGCCCTATGACGATCTTCGACGATTAAGTCGAAGAGAAAATCCCTACACCAAATCCATCATCCTGTTCCTCCCCATATAACAACAAACTTCTCGCCCACCTCAGGCAAGTACCAGACACACTCACAACAATCATCACAAATCACAGACACCAAAAACTACAGAAAAATCACACACACACTTTCACAGGGGAGTAAAAGCCTAAAGGCTACAGACTCCCACTCACACTTCCCCAAAGAGGGGAAAGCAAAAGATGAGAGAGAGAGTGGCGGCGCCGCCACTCCGCTGCTCGACTCGCTGCGGCTCGCACCGTCGTTCGTCTCGTCTCGTTTTTACACCACAGCGCATCGCCATGTCCGGACGCGGAAAGGGAGGCAAGGTCAAGGGCAAGTCAAAGTCCCGCTCAAGCAGGGCCGGGCTCCAGTTCCCGGTCGGCAGAATCCACCGCCTCCTGCGCAAGGGAAACTACGCCGAGCGCGTCGGCGCCGGGGCGCCCGTCTACCTCGCCGCCGTCATGGAGTACCTCGCGGCTGAGGTGCTCGAGCTGGCCGGAAACGCGGCCCGCGACAACAAGAAGACGCGCATCATCCCGCGCCACCTGCAGCTTGCCATCCGCAACGACGAGGAGCTCAACAAGCTCCTGTCGGGCGTCACCATCGCACAGGGTGGTGTCCTGCCCAACATCCAGGCCGTCCTGCTGCCAAAGAAGACCGAGAAGAAGGCCTAAACAGAGAGGCCAGGCAATCGGCACGCGGACCCGCCGCCCAGCAGCGCTGCGTGCTCCCCTGCACGCAACGCGCTTTGCCGGCCCGGCTCGGCTCACAACAATCGGCCCTTTTCAGGGCCACCACACAAACCTACGTCCAAAGCAAAATTTCAGTCGTCCTCGCCGCGCTTTGCTTTACTTTACTTTAACTTCACTTCCACAGCCGCCGCCGGCAACAAGACCATACCAACTGCTACGATTGCAGGGGGAGATATTCTGCGAGGTACCTCGGTGTCACGCCTGACATCGAAGTGTCACATAGGGGGGGACTTGGCACAAACGCTCACGCCAGGATGCAGATCCTGTACCCCTGTTCCCTCGACCCCGCAACAGGGGTAGCGATACTGGAAATATGCGCGCCCTGTATGGGGCTATGCAGCCAGATCGACGACGCATCGCCTACAGAAGGGTCCAAAGCAGAGCGCTCTACGACGGGCCTTACACGTCCCCCGCGGCAGACCTGCCTACAACCACCCACAACACGATTCCGCGCCCTGGCAGAAGCGTTCTACGCCACCGCGCGGAATTCAGAAAATGACTATTACGTCTTGACCCTTGGGCAATATGAACACCACAGGGACAGATGTGCAAGACCCGAGTCGCTACTCCAGCAGTAGCACAAACAGAACACATAATCACTCTCAACAAACAGCAACGTCCGAAAAAGCACACTACCAAAGATAAGAACAACACACAGAAAAGAGGAGCAAATGTCCACAGGCGACAATAACCTCCACCAACGGTAGAGGACTAAAAGAGAGAAGAACAAGAAGAGCCGCCGCCATCTTGTCGTCCACAGCCCGTGTGGCCCAACACACACACACATTTCTCTTGTTTTTGTTTCGTTTGCCTCAAGCACCTCCACGCACGCACAGTCGCCTTCCAAACGACAACGACAGCGTTAAACGAGCGTGTCGACACACCGCCCTCCACTCCCGCGCGCCCCATACAAACGAAACAGCTGATCCGGCCGCCTATGGGCACGCCTTGCCTCGCCAACTCCAACGCCGCCGCAAACACACAGCCGAAACCACGCAAACATTCACCGCCTCTCGCACAACAACAACACACAGCCCGGCGTCTCCATCGATCGATAAACAAAACAAACACACAACGCCCTCTCTCGCACGCACACACACACACACACACACACACACAAGACCCGCTTCCTTTCCTTTCTCCCAGTCACGTCACGTCAGTCAAACGCAAACGAAATGAAGAATGAAAGAAAGAAGGCAGGCAGGCAGGCAGGCAACACACGCAGCAACAACACAGACTCTTTCGCACTTTTCAATTTCCGAACAGTGTGGTGGCCCTGAAAAGGGCCGTTTTCGTCTCTCCCACGGCCGCGGGAAGGCCAACGCGGCACAGCACACCGGCTGCGACGCGCCTAACCGCCGAAACCGTACAGGGTGCGCCCCTGCCTCTTCAGGGCGTACACCACGTCCATGGCCGTCACAGTCTTGCGCTTGGCGTGCTCAGTGTACGTCACCGCGTCGCGGATCACGTTCTCCAGGAACACCTTCAGCACTCCGCGGGTCTCCTCGTAGATCAGACCAGAGATGCGCTTCACGCCGCCCCTGCGAGCCAGGCGGCGGATCGCGGGCTTCGTGATGCCCTGGATGTTGTCGCGCAACACCTTGCGGTGCCGCTTGGCGCCACCCTTGCCGAGCCCCTTTCCTCCCTTGCCGCGGCCAGTCATCTCTTCTAAATCCTCAAAAAAGCTCAAGGCAAGCAAAACGTCTGCTGCAGCGGCTGGCTCCTCACCCGGCGCTAGCGAGTCGGCTACGGTCTGCGCCCGGCGCACGCGCCAGCCCCCCTATATAGACTCTGGCCCGCCCTCCCCCCACCACGCGCAACCGAGGGCATATAAGCGCACCACGGCCGCTGGCGCGCGCCCGTGTCGTCAAGGCAGCACCCGACGCAGCACCTCGCTCGCCTCCACGCCGCTCCGCTAACCGCTACCGCTATGGCCCGCACAAAGCAAACGGCCCGCAAGTCCACCGGCGGAAAGGCGCCGCGCAAACAGCTCGCCACCAAGGCGGCGAGGAAGAGCGCGCCCGCCACCGGCGGCGTCAAGAAGCCCCACCGCTACAGGCCGGGCACCGTCGCCCTGCGAGAAATCAGGCGCTACCAGAAGAGCACAGAGCTGCTCATCCGCAAGCTGCCATTCCAGCGCCTAGTGCGCGAGATCGCCCAGGACTTCAAGACCGACCTGCGCTTCCAGAGCTCCGCGGTCATGGCCCTGCAGGAGGCCAGCGAGGCCTACCTCGTCGGCCTCTTCGAAGACACCAACCTGTGCGCAATCCACGCCAAGCGCGTCACCATCATGCCCAAGGACATCCAGCTCGCGCGCCGCATCCGCGGCGAGCGCGCCTAAACACCGCGCCAGCCGCTGGGCACCGCCCACGCACGCAAACAAACAAAACGGCCCTTTTAAGGGCCACTAACATCACTCCGTCGCGAGCAAACTTTGTCGGTCGCCTCTCGCCCCACAACCACAGAACCAAAGACAAAACACCACTTCCACTTCCCGTCCGTCCGCCACAGCCGCTCTCCTCTGCCAGCTTGCTGGCGCGCGCAACAATCAACATCATCCCTCCCCGGCGCGGCGCACAATACCCATCGGCCGACGCCGTCAACCACACGGCCGGCCGCCGCTTCGTTTCGAAAAGAGAAACAAACAAAAAGCCAGGCACGTCCAACGCCACCGACCCTTTCCCCACATCTCAACGTCCCCCGCCCCCGTTCCATCCAAGAACACACACACACACACACACAAGACAAGACACGTCCGAGAAGACGGCAGGCAGGCAGGCAAACCAAAGTATTCAAACAACATGACAACAAAACCAACCGTCGGCCGGCCGCGACCAAAAACGGCGACAATCAACCGCTACCGCCGCCCGCACCCGCCACCGACCCCCCGCAATCCAACCACCACGGCACGCAAACAGTATCCACACACGGGCATACAGAAACGCCAGACGACACAACCACACCGCAACACAAACACGACAATCACAACCTTCCCGACGTGCTTTGATGGCCCTGAGAAGGGCCGTTTTGGGCCGCGCGTCTGTTGCGCGCCACTAGACGACGGGGACGGGGGGTGCGGACGACGGAGTCAACCGCCAACCCTTCCTTTCCCATTCCTCTCTACTTCTTCTTCTTGGGCGAAGCCTTCGCCTTAGACGGCGTCGTCGCCTTCTTCGGGCGCGGCGCCTTCGGCTTCTTCGTCGGAACCTTGGCGGCCTTCTTCGCCTTCGACGGCGACTTGGCCTTGGCCGGCTTGGCAGCAGCCGCCTTCTTCGCACCGGCGGGAGCGGCCGACGCCGCAGACGCCTTCTTGGCGGCGCCCGCCTTCCGACCAGTCGCCGCCTTCACGCCACCAGCCTTCTTTGCGCCGGCCGCACGGGCGCCCTTCTTCTCCTTGCTGGCCGGAGCGGCGCGCTTCTTCTTGGCACCGCCAGCACGAGCCTTGCCGCCCTCAGCCGCCCCGCCGCCGGCGCCGGCAAGCTTGAAAGAGCCGGACGCGCCCTTCCCCTTCGTCTGCACCAGCTCGCCCGCCACCACGGCCGACTTGAGGTACTTCTTGATAAACGGCGCCAGCTTCTCCGCGTCCAGCTTGTAGTGCGCGGCAATGTACTTCTTGATCGCCTGCAGCGACGATCCGCCGCGCTCCTTCAGACTCTTGATGGCGGCCGTCACCATCTCAGAGGTGCGCGGGTGCGCAGGCTTGGCGCGCGGCTTCTTCGCAGACGACGCAGACTTTGCCTTCTTCGTAGTGCCGGTGGCGGCGGGTGCCGCAGCAGTCTCGTTCGTAGCCGCCTGATCTGCCATTTCGACGACGCGCGTTAACACACAACACAGCGAGCAGCGAGAGCGAGAGGAGACACGCAGCGAGCGGAGCGCACAGCAGAGGAATAGCCGCCTCGCGCCACAGGCCCAGCCAGTGTCGCGGGCGGGCGCGGACGGCCGAGAGAGCGGCCGCCACTCTGCGCGCCGCCGCGCCGCGCCTCCCGCGCTTGCTACCGCCCAACGTCCGACAGCCTGTGCGGAGCAGCCCCACACCTGCGCCACAACCACCCGCGCCTTTCAAACCACCGAGGATGGGGCTACACACAGCCACACCACAGTCGCCAACCAGTCGCCACGGCAGCGCCGCAAACCACGGCCAAACTGCAGCCACCGCGCGCTACAGCCTGGGTCGGCCCGCCGAGAATCGCCGCCCACGCCCAAATGCCGCCCCCACAGCCCCAGCCGGCGACCGGCCACAATGGCCAAACCTTCGGCAAAAGCCCCACACCGTCGCCGCGGCAGCCCGGCCAGCGCGGCCGGCGCCACAGCCACACAAGCGGAGGCGTGCGGCGATGACGGCCGTGCAAACGCACCTCCGCCGCCCCATCGCCCTCCCACCGTTTCCCGATCGGCCCGCAGCCGTCGGGCCACGTCCTCCTCCTCTCGCCCGCCAACATTCACAGCCCTTTCGTTCGTTTCCCAACAATTTCAATTGTGCCCGCCGCAAAAACGGGCGCCGCCTGCAAAGCAACATGCTCCGCCGGAGCGCCCCTCGCCGCTTACGAGCCAACCCCTCGCCCGAGGCAAACCGAAATCCGCAACTACAGACCAACCCAATCTGCCGTCAGCACACACGACAGCCAACATCACGCGTTACGAGTTAGACATTAGGTTCACACGTCTCGGTTACGTTCGGTGGACGTGCGTTAGGTTTAGGGCACTTGGGTTAGGTTAAGCATTCAAAACACACGTCAGGCGTCAGAGGTTGGGTTAGGTTACGTTACATTAAGGTTAGGTTAGGGGCACTTGGGTTAGGTTAAGGGTCGGTGTTAGGTTAAGCGTCAAACTTAGGTTAAGCATTCAAACACACGTCGGGCGTCCGAGGTTAGGTTAGGTTAGGTTAGGTTAGGTTAGGTTAGGTTAGGTTAAGGCCACTTGGGTTAGGTTAAGCCTCAAACTTAGGTTAAGCATTCAAACACACGTCGGGCGTCAGGTGGCCGCAGCAGCCGCACCTACCTACCTACCTACCTACCCACCCACCTCACGGCCGGACAGCTTGGCTTACTTGGCGCTGAGGCTGACCTCACCGCACCTCACCTCACGCTACGCAACGCTACAGGTTCGGTTCGCTCAGCTTAGGCTTAGAGCTTAAGCGCCGAGGTCGGATTACGTTGGTTCACCTTCGGGCGCCACACTTTGGGTGTAAAGGTCGCGTCGGGTCGTCGGCACGCCGCAAAAACAAAAGCGAAGCCACAGACAACGCCGACAAACGGGCAGCACGACCACGACCAGATACCGAGACACACGGACCACCCACCGGCCAAAGGGCACCAAACAACAAACCAGAGCACCACGTGTCGACCAGAGCAACCCGCCGCTCACGCGACGTGGCTGGCACCGAAGGGCCGCCGCAACTGCGCTTTCCGCGCCGGGCCGGATGCACGTGCGGCAACACCACCACCGCACACAGCCGCTGTTCAACATCAACCAACAACACGCCGCGGTCGCAGCCTCAACGCCAGCACACACGTTTGCACCACCATTCACACGCACCGCACAAACAGCTGTCGCCGACACAGCCGACAACACAAACACACCGCAACGACGCCGCCGCCGCCTCTACTTGTGCCGGCCACCCACCCCACCGACGGCGCACCTGTCGCCAGCCGGCAGCCGGCAGCCGGCAGTCGGCAGTCGACACGGGAAACGCACACCGCCACTTCGCTCGCGCGCACGCCACCAACCAGTCGTCGTCTCCAAAAACAACAAACAAACATAGGGCAGGCAACAAATCGCCTCGCACGAACCGTCCACAAAACTATCAAAGCACAGCCTCTGGCTAACGGCCACGACGCAGCGGCACGCTGCTCCTTTCCCCGCCCCACTCGATTCACGAAGGCACGCGACACCGCCAACGACGGCCTCGCTTCCCGCAACCGACACCTTTCCGCCACTACGCACAGCCGCACCCGACGCCCGTGGCAACGACACAACTACTGCACTATCCACCGCCGCCTCCCCCTTCCCGTACACACAGCCAGCCAGCCAGCCAGCCAGCCAGCCAGCCAGCCAAAACCACACCAACGACCCAAACATGCACGTGCAACGGCACACCCCAACCAGTCAACGTCGACAACCACACGCACGGCTCGAAACCGGCGTCCTTCCACGTTGCCATCAAGCTACACACAAGACACAAGGAACCAACAACAGCAAAAGCCCGCCCGCCCGCCCGCCCGCCCGCCCCACTCTCACGCCGCAAAAAGCACACCGAAAACCGCCAAACGCACATTCCCATCGCACTGACACCGACCGGCTCGCTACCACCACACCTCTCGGCAGCCGTTTCGCAAACATGACACGGCGCGACATGACATCACGACCAACTCTCCTTTCCCGACGCCTTCGGCCGGAGCACAACGCCGCCAATTCGCCACACAGTCACACAGTCGACAAGCGCCCGCCCTCCCTGCACGACGCCGCGCAGCAAAGGCGCCCGCAAACACATACCTCTCCTCTCTCTCGGCCGGCCGACGCGCCAACCGCCACACCGCCAGCCACTCGCAATTGTGCACTGCCGCCAGCCACACGTCCAACACGCCGCGCCGCCTCCGGCCACCCGCCAGGGGGCGCTCACGTCCGCGACAACAGCGCGGCCCGCCGGGCCAAACCGAACCGAGCCGCCCGCCGCTGCTCTGCACATCTTCCTGCGCGCATCAACAAAACGAGGCAAGCGAGCACACCCCGTCACAACGCCACATCACGCAAATGCCGTGCCGACCTCTTGTGTCTACCGCCTAAATTGCACTCACCAGCCGCCCCCTCTTCTTCCTCCCTATCTATCTGTGCGTCTGTGTCGGTCCGCGCGTGACGCCTCTCAACATCCGCCGTCGCCGTCCCCGTTTCCGCCCCAATGCCATCGTCGCGCCGCCTCCTCCTCCTCCGCCCCTGTCCGGCCCGCACCACACCATACACCGCTGCTTGTCCCGGCCGTTGCCACCAAAGGCGCCTACCGCAAACGCGCCACGCCGCAGCCCCCCGTGCGTGCATCTCCGTGCCGACGCTGCCTCTCTGCCCTCCCGCACGCACTCGACCGACCGACCGACATGCACTGCGTCGACGGCCTCGACAACACAGTCTCTGGGCTCCGCACTGCGTGTTCCGGTACGCGCGCTGAAACACGTATGTACTCATTACCAGCGATGGCGAGGCACGACACAATCTCTGACCAGAGAGTTTCTTATCGTCGCTAGTCTGCGCCACACGACACTAGTAGCACGTAGCGCGTCGGCAGGAACAGTTGTCATCTATATGTGGCGGGTCGGGAGAGGTAGTAGTCAGTCGACAGTATTGGCGAGTGGACGATTGTACTGAGCGGGCGGCGGCGTGCTCTTCTCGCGACTCTGGTCTCCGTTCGGGACGATGCATATTGTTATTAAAGGTAAGGTAATGAAGCTGCATTGCGCAAATCTAATAATGTATGTCAATTGTAACTATTTTCTTCACAACAAAATGCCCCAATAATACTTTGTTTCCAAACTAACTTTTTTAACGTACAACCATTCATTTCCATTTAAAGAATATTTCCTACGCATTTCCTCCAACAATCAACATTAAATGTGAGCCGGCATTCATTGCACGAAGCTGTGTACAGGTATCTACAGTTAAGAGCACATACAGATGCAGTTTGTTTTCTCTTTTGTCTTTTTGTTTTTTTTTATTGACGTAACGATCTTTTGCTCTTTTTCTTCTAATTTGTACACAGGCTGTTTGTTTAGATTTTTTATATTGGTAACGCCACGTAGCGCTCTGCGTGAAAATCACTGCCTGTGCTGTGTGCAGTCTGTGGCTAGTTTGCATTGTTGTCATGGACTGCTATAGCTGGATGTGAACAGCGCGTAGCGTTGCGCAGTTAGGGGTGAGCCGCCAGCAATGGTGCATGTGAGGAGAGAGATGGCGGACTTTTCAAATTACATATATTATGACTGGTGATGATATTAAGGGTAAATACATTGTTTGTTGTTCTCTATTAAACATCTTTACTTTGCTAACTATCCCTATCAGTAGTTAGTGCCCTCCGTAGTTTGAATCTCTTATTTAGCTGGCAGCAGTGGTGCTCGCTGTACTGCAGTAGTTCGACTAATGAAGATTTTTGTGAGGTAAGTGATTTCCGAAAGGTGTACTTTAATGTTACTCAGGGCCATTCTTTTGCAGGGATCTTTGATAGATAGTCAGATTGCGTTGCGCTCAAAATATTGTGTGTCAGTTTAAGCACAGTTTTGTATACATTGTTGTTCAAAGGGGGACGTTTCAGAATACAGGGCCGAAAGGTCAGCCAGCGCTGCCCTTACAACCTTTATCGGGTTTTCAATTATGTCTGTTGAGATGTTCATGGTTCATTATTTCCATTCATCATATTACCGCGCGTTTCTCATCAATCTTCGTTCGTTCGTTCGTTCGTTCGTTCATTTTCTAGGGACGTTAACAACATTCCGGCACATTTTCATCATCATTCACTCACTCGCTTACTTACTTACGACTATTTGTGCGGGGAGGTTACACTTGGGTCCATTTCCATTTACATTCAATGTTGATAGACCTTTCTTTTTGTTGTTGTTTTGTTGCTGGCAGGTTACAAAAGGCCTCATTTTATGTTGGTTGCAGCAGCGTTTTTCTCCTTCTTCTAGTGTTTTGCCCGCTCTCACCGCCGCCCCCGCCCCTCCCGCATCCGTCGGTCTCACCACGTTCACTGACAGCCGCGTCTGCGGCTACACCACAACGGCCCCCTCCCGGCAACCCATTCGTTTTCTCTTCTTTTGCACAAAAACAACGCCGCACGCGCCAGCCGAGCGCAGCGCAAGCCACCCACACCGCGCCCCTCCCGTCTTTATAGCCTCCGCGTGCGTCTTGTTCTCTTCGTTTGCCCCCTCCCATCTCCCGAATGCCATGCCAGCAGCGTTACGCGTGCCCATCCCCTGTCCACACACTACCGCGAAACGAACAGCCTTCCGGGCCACATGCAGGGCACGCCCACCGCCATTCCCGGACGCAATTCTCAAAACAACACACACACACACACACACACACACACAAAATGAACGCACCATCCCACTTCGCTTTTCTCTCTCTCTCTCTCTCTCTCGTCCCTTCCCTTTAACGAACGACAAACAAACCCCGGTTAACACACTTTCTTGACACCTTCATGTAGGGAGGGAGGGTGCGTGCGTTATCTCATCTCGACCGTGACGGCAACCATCGACGATCCATTTCCCCCACTGGTAAAACATGTTCACTAACACCTACAGACATCATTCCGTACACACACACACACACACACACACACACACACACACACAATGGCTTTGCACACGAACATAGACGGCACGGGCACTGTCGTACATTCTTCCTCAGAACCATCTCAACGAACGTTACATACACATCCGGGAAAGCAAAGCAACGCAACGCACAATTCAGCCGTCAAAGGTAACGTTCACCACGGCAAGACACTTGCCGCCGCGCCGTTACACGCATTTCAGTGCGGCTACAATACACCTCCGACACGGGAACGTTCCGTTGCTCTACACTGCGTTTCTCCGTTTTGTTTCGTTCTTGTTTTTTTCCGTTTTTTCTCTCTTTTTTTTCCCTCCGTCCTTTCCTCCACCATTCTCTCCTCCTCACGTTCTGCCCAGACATTCGACCGATCAGAGGTTCGTCCACCTTTCGGTAACCGTCCTCAGCGCGACGGTGTACCAACGGTATGACGGTGTTCAAGACGTCCGTTGCGTGATGCCGGTGTACCGCGCCGATCGACAGTGTCCCAGAGGCGACGGATCGGACCACACCACCGACACACACACAAACACGTGTACGCACATTCGCCAAAGCGACCGTCGTCTTCTAGCGTCGCGCTTACTCTACTGTACTGCACTGGACCACGCGTGCATGCATCTTCAATGACGACGTCGGTGTGCGTGCGTCGTACGCACACAAGCAGACACAGTCGGTCAGACACGACTATCGAAATCAGAGTCGGAGGAAAGGTACATCATCGTGCGTGTCGCCCGTACAATGCAATACACATTGGTGTCTCAATGCGCGTTCATTTAAACGTCACTCACACGCCTCCACGCTGCATTTACAGACACATTTCACCCTCGCCATATATGGCGTGCAAACCGACCCGCAAACGGCCGTCGTTACACACTGACATTCCCAACAATCGCGTTTCGTTTCCATCCGTCACGTAACTAACCGGCACCTCCATCCAAAGGGCACATCACCGATCGCACTTCCCCCCCTCGCAGACAGGCAACACCAACGAGTTGTGCGCACGTGCCTCCATTCCACGTCACACCGTGGCCGTACCCCGCAACACGCGACGCGCCCCCAACAATCAAATTCATCGCATCGGCCACCCCACCCCACCCCGTCGCAACCAAAGCGGTAGCTATTGCCGCCGTCCACCCACTCACACACACAACAAAACAAAACAAAACAAAACAAAAACATAAACAACAACAATTCCGCCCTTCCCGCAAAGGCCATTTGGTGGCCCTGAAAAGGGCCGTTTTGCCGCTCTCGCAACGGAGGATCTCCTTCCATTCCAGAGCCACCTCCTTACTTGGAGCTCGTGTACTTGGTCACCGCCTTCGTGCCCTCGCTCACGGCGTGCTTGGCCAGCTCGCCAGGCAGCAACAGCCGCACAGCGGTCTGGATCTCGCGGGACGTGATGGTCGAGCGCTTGTTGTAGTGCGCCAGGCGAGACGCCTCGGCCGCGATGCGCTCGAAAATGTCGTTCACGAAGCTGTTCATGATGCTCATCGCCTTCGACGAGATGCCCGTGTCAGGGTGCACCTGCTTCAGCACCTTGTAGATGTAGATGGCATAGCTCTCCTTCCTCTTGCGCTTCTTCTTCTTGTCGCCCTTCGAAATGTTCTTCTGCGCCTTGCCAGCCTTCTTGGCGGCCTTCCCGCTAGTCTTGGGCGGCATCGCAAACAAACAAGAACGTACGGCAGCAACACCAGCAGCAAGCGCTCCGCTCTAGTCAGCGTCTCCCCACACAGTGGCACCCAGCGCGCCCCGCCGCCGCACCTTTACCAGCTCGCCCCGTTGCGGCCGCCGACCAATGGGCCGCGAGCGCAACCGGCCGCCGCACCCGAGAGCATAAAGGACCCCCACCCCTGGCGGCGCCGCCACTCCGCTGCTCGACTCGCTGCGGCTCGCACCGTCGTTCGTCTCGTCTCGTTTTTACACCACAGCGCATCGCCATGTCCGGACGCGGAAAGGGAGGCAAGGTCAAGGGCAAGTCAAAGTCCCGCTCAAGCAGGGCCGGGCTCCAGTTCCCGGTCGGCAGAATCCACCGCCTCCTGCGCAAGGGAAACTACGCCGAGCGCGTCGGCGCCGGGGCGCCCGTCTACCTCGCCGCCGTCATGGAGTACCTCGCGGCTGAGGTGCTCGAGCTGGCCGGAAACGCGGCCCGCGACAACAAGAAGACGCGCATCATCCCGCGCCACCTGCAGCTTGCCATCCGCAACGACGAGGAGCTCAACAAGCTCCTGTCGGGCGTCACCATCGCACAGGGTGGTGTCCTGCCCAACATCCAGGCCGTCCTGCTGCCAAAGAAGACCGAGAAGAAGGCCTAAACAGAGAGGCCAGGCAATCGGCACGCGGACCCGCCGCCCAGCAGCGCTGCGTGCTCCCCTGCACGCAACGCGCTTTGCCGGCCCGGCTCGGCTCACAACAATCGGCCCTTTTCAGGGCCACCACACAAACCTACGTCCAAAGCAAAATTTCAGTCGTCCTCGCCGCGCTTTGCTTTACTTTACTTTAACTTCACTTCCACAGCCGCCGCCGGCAACAAGACCATACCAACTGCTACGATTGCAGGGGGAGATATTCTGCGAGGTACCTCGGTGTCACGCCTGACATCGAAGTGTCACATAGGGGGGGACTTGGCACAAACGCTCACGCCAGGATGCAGATCCTGTACCCCTGTTCCCTCGACCCCGCAACAGGGGTAGCGATACTGGAAATATGCGCGCCCTGTATGGGGCTATGCAGCCAGATCGACGACGCATCGCCTACAGAAGGGTCCAAAGCAGAGCGCTCTACGACGGGCCTTACACGTCCCCCGCGGCAGACCTGCCTACAACCACCCACAACACGATTCCGCGCCCTGGCAGAAGCGTTCTACGCCACCGCGCGGAATTCAGAAAATGACTATTACGTCTTGACCCTTGGGCAATATGAACACCACAGGGACAGATGTGCAAGACCCGAGTCGCTACTCCAGCAGTAGCACAAACAGAACACATAATCACTCTCAACAAACAGCAACGTCCGAAAAAGCACACTACCAAAGATAAGAACAACACACAGAAAAGAGGAGCAAATGTCCACAGGCGACAATAACCTCCACCAACGGTAGAGGACTAAAAGAGAGAAGAACAAGAAGAGCCGCCGCCATCTTGTCGTCCACAGCCCGTGTGGCCCAACACACACACACACACACACACACACACACACACACACATTTCTCTTGTTTTTGTTTCGTTTGCCTCAAGCACCTCCACGCACGCACAGTCGCCTTCCAAACGACAACGACAGCGTTAAACGAGCGTGTCGACACACCGCCCTCCACTCCCGCGCGCCCCATACAAACGAAACAGCTGATCCGGCCGCCTATGGGCACGCCTTGCCTCGCCAACTCCAACGCCGCCGCAAACACACAGCCGAAACCACGCAAACATTCACCGCCTCTCGCACAACAACAACACACAGCCCGGCGTCTCCATCGATCGATAAACAAAACAAACACACAACGCCCTCTCTCGCACGCACACACACACACACACACACACACACACAAGACCCGCTTCCTTTCCTTTCTCCCAGTCACGTCACGTCAGTCAAACGCAAACGAAATGAAGAATGAAAGAAAGAAGGCAGGCAGGCAGGCAGGCAACACACGCAGCAACAACACAGACTCTTTCGCACTTTTCAATTTCCGAACAGTGTGGTGGCCCTGAAAAGGGCCGTTTTCGTCTCTCCCACGGCCGCGGGAAGGCCAACGCGGCACAGCACACCGGCTTCGACGCGCCTAACCGCCGAAACCGTACAGGGTGCGCCCCTGCCTCTTCAGGGCGTACACCACGTCCATGGCCGTCACAGTCTTGCGCTTGGCGTGCTCAGTGTACGTCACCGCGTCGCGGATCACGTTCTCCAGGAACACCTTCAGCACTCCGCGGGTCTCCTCGTAGATCAGACCAGAGATGCGCTTCACGCCGCCCCTGCGAGCCAGGCGGCGGATCGCGGGCTTCGTGATGCCCTGGATGTTGTCGCGCAACACCTTGCGGTGCCGCTTGGCGCCACCCTTGCCGAGCCCCTTTCCTCCCTTGCCGCGGCCAGTCATCTCTTCTAAATCCTCAAAAAAGCTCAAGGCAAGCAAAACGTCTGCTGCAGCGGCTGGCTCCTCACCCGGCGCTAGCGAGTCGGCTACGGTCTGCGCCCGGCCAGGTGTGCTAATGTGTGGAACGGTGTGAGTGTGTTCCACATGGTTAGGGTGTAGGTTTTAATAGCCTAGCGCTATTTTTCCTACATTAAGTGTGATCAGGTTATGGGTTATGCGTTTGACTTTCTAAGCTGTCCTGCACGGGGACAAGTGTTGTTATGGTTGCTGCATCGATCTTACCGGCGCAGCAGGTCTGGCCAGCGTAGTGACGCCCGCCAGTGTGGTCGGCTGCCGAGTCCTCTGACCAGCTGGTTGGTCGACCTCTCGGCTTTGTTGTAGAAAGTTGTCGCTGCGTCCTTAAACCTCTGGCGTAGAGGCTGGACGGCAGCGACGCGGTGAAGCTCCTCCGTTGGGAAGTCCTTGGGCAGGTGAAGTGCCAGTCGTAGCGCCCTGTTTTGGATCGTCTGTAGGCGCTTCAGATTTGTATCGGCCGTGTTTCCCCACACGACCGCTGCGTATTCCAGCAGCGGTCGTATGGCGGCCTTGTACAGTGTAAGACCGACGTCTTCTGGCAGCGTTGACGTGGGGTTGAGCACAGGGTAGAGCAGCCTCAACCTACCCAGCGCCTTGCCCCTGATGTTCTCAACGTGCTGCCGCCATGTGAGACGCCGGTCTAATGTGACGCCTAGGTACTTGGCGGTGTCGTTCCATTCGACTGGCACTCCACACACCGATACTGTTGGCGCGTCGTGGCGGAAGGGGCGACTGGCTATGATAATCGCCTGGCTCTTCTCACCATTGTAGGCGAGGCGCCACTTCATTGCCCACTCGGTGAGCTCGTCGGTGGCCGCCTGTAGACGCCGCTGCAGGACGTCGACGCTCCAGCTGCTGCTGTAGATCGCCGTGTCGTCAGCATAAAGCGCCGTCTGGACGCGGTTCGTGCGTGGCAGGTCGGCGGTGTAGAGGGAGTACAGCGTCGGACCGATGACCGAGCCTTGAGGTACACCCGCAAGTATTCGGCGCTCCGTGGAAATTCCACTGGCTGCGCGGACGTGAAACGTCCTTTCCTGCAGATAGCTCTGCAGGAGCCTCACGTGCGACACAGGTACCCCCTGCACAAGAAGCTTGTACAGGAGGCCGTCATGCCACACGGAGTCAGAGGCACGAGACACGTCCAGCAAGAGAGCGCCGAAATACTTACGTCGGTCAACGGCTCCGAACGCTTCCTCCGTCAGTCGCAGCAGCTGGTGCGTCGTCGAGTGCTCCCGACGAAACCCGAACTGCTCGTCGGGGAGAATTCTCTCGGCGTTTACGTGGGCCAGCAGGCGGACCAGGTAGAGTCTTTCGAACACCTTTGATGTTGCTGGCAGGAGGCTGATGGGGCGGTAGTTCTTTGCCAAGCGAGTGTCCTTCCCTGGCTTGGGAAGGGCAACTACCTCCGCATGCTTCCAGCAAGATGGGTATACGCTGGTGCGCAGTATCCCGTTAAAGATTGCCGCAAGATGGTGTGCTGCGGCGTCGGGAAGCTGCTTCAGCAACATGTTAGTGACGTTATCTGGTCCGCCGGCTTTCTTGTGTTGCAGGCGGCGAAGTTGCAGCTGGACCTCTTCCGGCGAGACGGGCTGTATCTCGTCGTCCTCCGCGCGTTCGCGGAGAAATACAGGAAGGCGGTCCGCTACTAAGCGCAAGTGTTCCTCGTCGACGGGCTCTTCAATTGTTGTGAAATTTGCAGCGAACGCGTCCGCCAGTGCGTTTGCCTTGGCGTCCGGTTCGCTGACAAATCTGTTGCCCACTTGTAGAGGAGGGATGGGCTGGGTGCGGCGGAGGAAGCTTTTCATTGTCTTCCACGCCGTCCCGTCCTCGATGTTCAGCCCTCCAATTTTGGCGGCCCACTCGGCGTTCCTGTGGGCGTCTACGTCTGCCTTGATGTGGCGGCGCAGCCTGTTCAGTTGCCTTTTCGTCCTCGGGTCCTTGGTTAGCTGCCATTCCCGTTGCAGCCTGTTTTTGGCAGCTATCTGGTCCCTTATGGCACGTGGCAGCATGCGCGGCGTGTGCTGCCGCACGCGCCAGCCCCCCTATATAGACTCTGGCCCGCCCTCCCCCCACCACGCGCAACCGAGGGCATATAAGCGCACCACGGCCGCTGGCGCGCGCCCGTGTCGTCAAGGCAGCACCCGACGCAGCACCTCGCTCGCCTCCACGCCGCTCCGCTAACCGCTACCGCTATGGCCCGCACAAAGCAAACGGCCCGCAAGTCCACCGGCGGAAAGGCGCCGCGCAAACAGCTCGCCACCAAGGCGGCGAGGAAGAGCGCGCCCGCCACCGGCGGCGTCAAGAAGCCCCACCGCTACAGGCCGGGCACCGTCGCCCTGCGAGAAATCAGGCGCTACCAGAAGAGCACAGAGCTGCTCATCCGCAAGCTGCCATTCCAGCGCCTAGTGCGCGAGATCGCCCAGGACTTCAAGACCGACCTGCGCTTCCAGAGCTCCGCGGTCATGGCCCTGCAGGAGGCCAGCGAGGCCTACCTCGTCGGCCTCTTCGAAGACACCAACCTGTGCGCAATCCACGCCAAGCGCGTCACCATCATGCCCAAGGACATCCAGCTCGCGCGCCGCATCCGCGGCGAGCGCGCCTAAACACCGCGCCAGCCGCTGGGCACCGCCCACGCACGCAAACAAACAAAACGGCCCTTTTAAGGGCCACTAACATCACTCCGTCGCGAGCAAACTTTGTCGGTCGCCTCTCGCCCCACAACCACAGAACCAAAGACAAAACACCACTTCCACTTCCCGTCCGTCCGCCACAGCCGCTCTCCTCTGCCAGCTTGCTGGCGCGCGCAACAATCAACATCATCCCTCCCCGGCGCGGCGCACAATACCCATCGGCCGACGCCGTCAACCACACGGCCGGCCGCCGCTTCGTTTCGAAAAGAGAAACAAACAAAAAGCCAGGCACGTCCAACGCCACCGACCCTTTCCCCACATCTCAACGTCCCCCGCCCCCGTTCCATCCAAGAACACACACACACACACACACAAGACAAGACACGTCCGAGAAGACGGCAGGCAGGCAGGCAAACCAAAGTATTCAAACAACATGACAACAAAACCAACCGTCGGCCGGCCGCGACCAAAAACGGCGACAATCAACCGCTACCGCCGCCCGCACCCGCCACCGACCCCCCGCAATCCAACCACCACGGCACGCAAACAGTATCCACACACGGGCATACAGAAACGCCAGACGACACAACCACACCGCAACACAAACACGACAATCACAACCTTCCCGACGTGCTTTGATGGCCCTGAGAAGGGCCGTTTTGGGCCGCGCGTCTGTTGCGCGCCACTAGACGACGGGGACGGGGGGTGCGGACGACGGAGTCAACCGCCAACCCTTCCTTTCCCATTCCTCTCTACTTCTTCTTCTTGGGCGAAGCCTTCGCCTTAGACGGCGTCGTCGCCTTCTTCGGGCGCGGCGCCTTCGGCTTCTTCGTCGGAACCTTGGCGGCCTTCTTCGCCTTCGACGGCGACTTGGCCTTGGCCGGCTTGGCAGCAGCCGCCTTCTTCGCACCGGCGGGAGCGGCCGACGCCGCAGACGCCTTCTTGGCGGCGCCCGCCTTCCGACCAGTCGCCGCCTTCACGCCACCAGCCTTCTTTGCGCCGGCCGCACGGGCGCCCTTCTTCTCCTTGCTGGCCGGAGCGGCGCGCTTCTTCTTGGCACCGCCAGCACGAGCCTTGCCGCCCTCAGCCGCCCCGCCGCCGGCGCCGGCAAGCTTGAAAGAGCCGGACGCGCCCTTCCCCTTCGTCTGCACCAGCTCGCCCGCCACCACGGCCGACTTGAGGTACTTCTTGATAAACGGCGCCAGCTTCTCCGCGTCCAGCTTGTAGTGCGCGGCAATGTACTTCTTGATCGCCTGCAGCGACGATCCGCCGCGCTCCTTCAGACTCTTGATGGCGGCCGTCACCATCTCAGAGGTGCGCGGGTGCGCAGGCTTGGCGCGCGGCTTCTTCGCAGACGACGCAGACTTTGCCTTCTTCGTAGTGCCGGTGGCGGCGGGTGCCGCAGCAGTCTCGTTCGTAGCCGCCTGATCTGCCATTTCGACGACGCGCGTTAACACACAACACAGCGAGCAGCGAGAGCGAGAGGAGACACGCAGCGAGCGGAGCGCACAGCAGAGGAATAGCCGCCTCGCGCCACAGGCCCAGCCAGTGTCGCGGGCGGGCGCGGACGGCCGAGAGAGCGGCCGCCACTCTGCGCGCCGCCGCGCCGCGCCTCCCGCGCTTGCTACCGCCCAACGTCCGACAGCCTGTGCGGAGCAGCCCCACACCTGCGCCACAACCACCCGCGCCTTTCAAACCACCGAGGATGGGGCTACACACAGCCACACCACAGTCGCCAACCAGTCGCCACGGCAGCGCCGCAAACCACGGCCAAACTGCAGCCACCGCGCGCTACAGCCTGGGTCGGCCCGCCGAGAATCGCCGCCCACGCCCAAATGCCGCCCCCACAGCCCCAGCCGGCGACCGGCCACAATGGCCAAACCTTCGGCAAAAGCCCCACACCGTCGCCGCGGCAGCCCGGCCAGCGCGGCCGGCGCCACAGCCACACAAGCGGAGGCGTGCGGCGATGACGGCCGTGCAAACGCACCTCCGCCGCCCCATCGCCCTCCCACCGTTTCCCGATCGGCCCGCAGCCGTCGGGCCACGTCCTCCTCCTCTCGCCCGCCAACATTCACAGCCCTTTCGTTCGTTTCCCAACAATTTCAATTGTGCCCGCCGCAAAAACGGGCGCCGCCTGCAAAGCAACATGCTCCGCCGGAGCGCCCCTCGCCGCTTACGAGCCAACCCCTCGCCCGAGGCAAACCGAAATCCGCAACTACAGACCAACCCAATCTGCCGTCAGCACACACGACAGCCAACATCACGCGTTACGAGTTAGACATTAGGTTCACACGTCTCGGTTACGTTCGGTGGACGTGCGTTAGGTTTAGGGCACTTGGGTTAGGTTAAGCATTCAAAACACACGTCAGGCGTCAGAGGTTGGGTTAGGTTACGTTACATTAAGGTTAGGTTAGGGGCACTTGGGTTAGGTTAAGGGTCGGTGTTAGGTTAAGCGTCAAACTTAGGTTAAGCATTCAAACACACGTCGGGCGTCCGAGGTTAGGTTAGGTTAGGTTAGGTTAGGTTAGGTTAGGTTAGGTTAAGGCCACTTGGGTTAGGTTAAGCCTCAAACTTAGGTTAAGCATTCAAACACACGTCGGGCGTCAGGTGGCCGCAGCAGCCGCACCTACCTACCTACCTACCTACCCACCCACCTCACGGCCGGACAGCTTGGCTTACTTGGCGCTGAGGCTGACCTCACCGCACCTCACCTCACGCTACGCAACGCTACAGGTTCGGTTCGCTCAGCTTAGGCTTAGAGCTTAAGCGCCGAGGTCGGATTACGTTGGTTCACCTTCGGGCGCCACACTTTGGGTGTAAAGGTCGCGTCGGGTCGTCGGCACGCCGCAAAAACAAAAGCGAAGCCACAGACAACGCCGACAAACGGGCAGCACGACCACGACCAGATACCGAGACACACGGACCACCCACCGGCCAAAGGGCACCAAACAACAAACCAGAGCACCACGTGTCGACCAGAGCAACCCGCCGCTCACGCGACGTGGCTGGCACCGAAGGGCCGCCGCAACTGCGCTTTCCGCGCCGGGCCGGATGCACGTGCGGCAACACCACCACCGCACACAGCCGCTGTTCAACATCAACCAACAACACGCCGCGGTCGCAGCCTCAACGCCAGCACACACGTTTGCACCACCATTCACACGCACCGCACAAACAGCTGTCGCCGACACAGCCGACAACACAAACACACCGCAACGACGCCGCCGCCGCCTCTACTTGTGCCGGCCACCCACCCCACCGACGGCGCACCTGTCGCCAGCCGGCAGCCGGCAGCCGGCAGTCGGCAGTCGACACGGGAAACGCACACCGCCACTTCGCTCGCGCGCACGCCACCAACCAGTCGTCGTCTCCAAAAACAACAAACAAACATAGGGCAGGCAACAAATCGCCTCGCACGAACCGTCCACAAAACTATCAAAGCACAGCCTCTGGCTAACGGCCACGACGCAGCGGCACGCTGCTCCTTTCCCCGCCCCACTCGATTCACGAAGGCACGCGACACCGCCAACGACGGCCTCGCTTCCCGCAACCGACACCTTTCCGCCACTACGCACAGCCGCACCCGACGCCCGTGGCAACGACACAACTACTGCACTATCCACCGCCGCCTCCCCCTTCCCGTACACACAGCCAGCCAGCCAGCCAGCCAGCCAGCCAGCCAGCCAAAACCACACCAACGACCCAAACATGCACGTGCAACGGCACACCCCAACCAGTCAACGTCGACAACCACACGCACGGCTCGAAACCGGCGTCCTTCCACGTTGCCATCAAGCTACACACAAGACACAAGGAACCAACAACAGCAAAAGCCCGCCCGCCCGCCCGCCCGCCCGCCCCACTCTCACGCCGCAAAAAGCACACCGAAAACCGCCAAACGCACATTCCCATCGCACTGACACCGACCGGCTCGCTACCACCACACCTCTCGGCAGCCGTTTCGCAAACATGACACGGCGCGACATGACATCACGACCAACTCTCCTTTCCCGACGCCTTCGGCCGGAGCACAACGCCGCCAATTCGCCACACAGTCACACAGTCGACAAGCGCCCGCCCTCCCTGCACGACGCCGCGCAGCAAAGGCGCCCGCAAACACATACCTCTCCTCTCTCTCGGCCGGCCGACGCGCCAACCGCCACACCGCCAGCCACTCGCAATTGTGCACTGCCGCCAGCCACACGTCCAACACGCCGCGCCGCCTCCGGCCACCCGCCAGGGGGCGCTCACGTCCGCGACAACAGCGCGGCCCGCCGGGCCAAACCGAACCGAGCCGCCCGCCGCTGCTCTGCACATCTTCCTGCGCGCATCAACAAAACGAGGCAAGCGAGCACACCCCGTCACAACGCCACATCACGCAAATGCCGTGCCGACCTCTTGTGTCTACCGCCTAAATTGCACTCACCAGCCGCCCCCTCTTCTTCCTCCCTATCTATCTGTGCGTCTGTGTCGGTCCGCGCGTGACGCCTCTCAACATCCGCCGTCGCCGTCCCCGTTTCCGCCCCAATGCCATCGTCGCGCCGCCTCCTCCTCCTCCGCCCCTGTCCGGCCCGCACCACACCATACACCGCTGCTTGTCCCGGCCGTTGCCACCAAAGGCGCCTACCGCAAACGCGCCACGCCGCAGCCCCCCGTGCGTGCATCTCCGTGCCGACGCTGCCTCTCTGCCCTCCCGCACGCACTCGACCGACCGACCGACATGCACTGCGTCGACGGCCTCGACAACACAGTCTCTGGGCTCCGCACTGCGTGTTCCGGTACGCGCGCTGAAACACGTATGTACTCATTACCAGCGATGGCGAGGCACGACACAATCTCTGACCAGAGAGTTTCTTATCGTCGCTAGTCTGCGCCACACGACACTAGTAGCACGTAGCGCGTCGGCAGGAACAGTTGTCATCTATATGTGGCGGGTCGGGAGAGGTAGTAGTCAGTCGACAGTATTGGCGAGTGGACGATTGTACTGAGCGGGCGGCGGCGTGCTCTTCTCGCGACTCTGGTCTCCGTTCGGGACGATGCATATTGTTATTAAAGGTAAGGTAATGAAGCTGCATTGCGCAAATCTAATAATGTATGTCAATTGTAACTATTTTCTTCACAACAAAATGCCCCAATAATACTTTGTTTCCAAACTAACTTTTTTAACGTACAACCATTCATTTCCATTTAAAGAATATTTCCTACGCATTTCCTCCAACAATCAACATTAAATGTGAGCCGGCATTCATTGCACGAAGCTGTGTACAGGTATCTACAGTTAAGAGCACATACAGATGCAGTTTGTTTTCTCTTTTGTCTTTTTGTTTTTTTTTATTGACGTAACGATCTTTTGCTCTTTTTCTTCTAATTTGTACACAGGCTGTTTGTTTAGATTTTTTATATTGGTAACGCCACGTAGCGCTCTGCGTGAAAATCACTGCCTGTGCTGTGTGCAGTCTGTGGCTAGTTTGCATTGTTGTCATGGACTGCTATAGCTGGATGTGAACAGCGCGTAGCGTTGCGCAGTTAGGGGTGAGCCGCCAGCAATGGTGCATGTGAGGAGAGAGATGGCGGACTTTTCAAATTACATATATTATGACTGGTGATGATATTAAGGGTAAATACATTGTTTGTTGTTCTCTATTAAACATCTTTACTTTGCTAACTATCCCTATCAGTAGTTAGTGCCCTCCGTAGTTTGAATCTCTTATTTAGCTGGCAGCAGTGGTGCTCGCTGTACTGCAGTAGTTCGACTAATGAAGATTTTTGTGAGGTAAGTGATTTCCGAAAGGTGTACTTTAATGTTACTCAGGGCCATTCTTTTGCAGGGATCTTTGATAGATAGTCAGATTGCGTTGCGCTCAAAATATTGTGTGTCAGTTTAAGCACAGTTTTGTATACATTGTTGTTCAAAGGGGGACGTTTCAGAATACAGGGCCGAAAGGTCAGCCAGCGCTGCCCTTACAACCTTTATCGGGTTTTCAATTATGTCTGTTGAGATGTTCATGGTTCATTATTTCCATTCATCATATTACCGCGCGTTTCTCATCAATCTTCGTTCGTTCGTTCGTTCGTTCGTTCGTTCGTTCATTTTCTAGGGACGTTAACAACATTCCGGCACATTTTCATCATCATTCACTCACTCGCTTACTTACTTACGACTATTTGTGCGGGGAGGTTACACTTGGGTCCATTTCCATTTACATTCAATGTTGATAGACCTTTCTTTTTGTTGTTGTTTTGTTGCTGGCAGGTTACAAAAGGCCTCATTTTATGTTGGTTGCAGCAGCGTTTTTCTCCTTCTTCTAGTGTTTTGCCCGCTCTCACCGCCGCCCCCGCCCCTCCCGCATCCGTCGGTCTCACCACGTTCACTGACAGCCGCGTCTGCGGCTACACCACAACGGCCCCCTCCCGGCAACCCATTCGTTTTCTCTTCTTTTGCACAAAAACAACGCCGCACGCGCCAGCCGAGCGCAGCGCAAGCCACCCACACCGCGCCCCTCCCGTCTTTATAGCCTCCGCGTGCGTCTTGTTCTCTTCGTTTGCCCCCTCCCATCTCCCGAATGCCATGCCAGCAGCGTTACGCGTGCCCATCCCCTGTCCACACACTACCGCGAAACGAACAGCCTTCCGGGCCACATGCAGGGCACGCCCACCGCCATTCCCGGACGCAATTCTCAAAACAACACACACACACACACACACACACACACAAAATGAACGCACCATCCCACTTCGCTTTTCTCTCTCTCTCTCTCTCTCTCGTCCCTTCCCTTTAACGAACGACAAACAAACCCCGGTTAACACACTTTCTTGACACCTTCATGTAGGGAGGGAGGGTGCGTGCGTTATCTCATCTCGACCGTGACGGCAACCATCGACGATCCATTTCCCCCACTGGTAAAACATGTTCACTAACACCTACAGACATCATTCCGTACACACACACACACACACACACACACACACACACACAATGGCTTTGCACACGAACATAGACGGCACGGGCACTGTCGTACATTCTTCCTCAGAACCATCTCAACGAACGTTACATACACATCCGGGAAAGCAAAGCAACGCAACGCACAATTCAGCCGTCAAAGGTAACGTTCACCACGGCAAGACACTTGCCGCCGCGCCGTTACACGCATTTCAGTGCGGCTACAATACACCTCCGACACGGGAACGTTCCGTTGCTCTACACTGCGTTTCTCCGTTTTGTTTCGTTCTTGTTTTTTTCCGTTTTTTCTCTCTTTTTTTTCCCTCCGTCCTTTCCTCCACCATTCTCTCCTCCTCACGTTCTGCCCAGACATTCGACCGATCAGAGGTTCGTCCACCTTTCGGTAACCGTCCTCAGCGCGACGGTGTACCAACGGTATGACGGTGTTCAAGACGTCCGTTGCGTGATGCCGGTGTACCGCGCCGATCGACAGTGTCCCAGAGGCGACGGATCGGACCACACCACCGACACACACACAAACACGTGTACGCACATTCGCCAAAGCGACCGTCGTCTTCTAGCGTCGCGCTTACTCTACTGTACTGCACTGGACCACGCGTGCATGCATCTTCAATGACGACGTCGGTGTGCGTGCGTCGTACGCACACAAGCAGACACAGTCGGTCAGACACGACTATCGAAATCAGAGTCGGAGGAAAGGTACATCATCGTGCGTGTCGCCCGTACAATGCAATACACATTGGTGTCTCAATGCGCGTTCATTTAAACGTCACTCACACGCCTCCACGCTGCATTTACAGACACATTTCACCCTCGCCATATATGGCGTGCAAACCGACCCGCAAACGGCCGTCGTTACACACTGACATTCCCAACAATCGCGTTTCGTTTCCATCCGTCACGTAACTAACCGGCACCTCCATCCAAAGGGCACATCACCGATCGCACTTCCCCCCCTCGCAGACAGGCAACACCAACGAGTTGTGCGCACGTGCCTCCATTCCACGTCACACCGTGGCCGTACCCCGCAACACGCGACGCGCCCCCAACAATCAAATTCATCGCATCGGCCACCCCACCCCACCCCGTCGCAACCAAAGCGGTAGCTATTGCCGCCGTCCACCCACTCACACACACAACAAAACAAAACAAAACAAAACAAAAACATAAACAACAACAATTCCGCCCTTCCCGCAAAGGCCATTTGGTGGCCCTGAAAAGGGCCGTTTTGCCGCTCTCGCAACGGAGGATCTCCTTCCATTCCAGAGCCACCTCCTTACTTGGAGCTCGTGTACTTGGTCACCGCCTTCGTGCCCTCGCTCACGGCGTGCTTGGCCAGCTCGCCAGGCAGCAACAGCCGCACAGCGGTCTGGATCTCGCGGGACGTGATGGTCGAGCGCTTGTTGTAGTGCGCCAGGCGAGACGCCTCGGCCGCGATGCGCTCGAAAATGTCGTTCACGAAGCTGTTCATGATGCTCATCGCCTTCGACGAGATGCCCGTGTCAGGGTGCACCTGCTTCAGCACCTTGTAGATGTAGATGGCATAGCTCTCCTTCCTCTTGCGCTTCTTCTTCTTGTCGCCCTTCGAAATGTTCTTCTGCGCCTTGCCAGCCTTCTTGGCGGCCTTCCCGCTAGTCTTGGGCGGCATCGCAAACAAACAAGAACGTACGGCAGCAACACCAGCAGCAAGCGCTCCGCTCTAGTCAGCGTCTCCCCACACAGTGGCACCCAGCGCGCCCCGCCGCCGCACCTTTACCAGCTCGCCCCGTTGCGGCCGCCGACCAATGGGCCGCGAGCGCAACCGGCCGCCGCACCCGAGAGCATAAAGGACCCCCACCCCTGGCGGCGCCGCCACTCCGCTGCTCGACTCGCTGCGGCTCGCACCGTCGTTCGTCTCGTCTCGTTTTTACACCACAGCGCATCGCCATGTCCGGACGCGGAAAGGGAGGCAAGGTCAAGGGCAAGTCAAAGTCCCGCTCAAGCAGGGCCGGGCTCCAGTTCCCGGTCGGCAGAATCCACCGCCTCCTGCGCAAGGGAAACTACGCCGAGCGCGTCGGCGCCGGGGCGCCCGTCTACCTCGCCGCCGTCATGGAGTACCTCGCGGCTGAGGTGCTCGAGCTGGCCGGAAACGCGGCCCGCGACAACAAGAAGACGCGCATCATCCCGCGCCACCTGCAGCTTGCCATCCGCAACGACGAGGAGCTCAACAAGCTCCTGTCGGGCGTCACCATCGCACAGGGTGGTGTCCTGCCCAACATCCAGGCCGTCCTGCTGCCAAAGAAGACCGAGAAGAAGGCCTAAACAGAGAGGCCAGGCAATCGGCACGCGGACCCGCCGCCCAGCAGCGCTGCGTGCTCCCCTGCACGCAACGCGCTTTGCCGGCCCGGCTCGGCTCACAACAATCGGCCCTTTTCAGGGCCACCACACAAACCTACGTCCAAAGCAAAATTTCAGTCGTCCTCGCCGCGCTTTGCTTTACTTTACTTTAACTTCACTTCCACAGCCGCCGCCGGCAACAAGACCATACCAACTGCTACGATTGCAGGGGGAGATATTCTGCGAGGTACCTCGGTGTCACGCCTGACATCGAAGTGTCACATAGGGGGGGACTTGGCACAAACGCTCACGCCAGGATGCAGATCCTGTACCCCTGTTCCCTCGACCCCGCAACAGGGGTAGCGATACTGGAAATATGCGCGCCCTGTATGGGGCTATGCAGCCAGATCGACGACGCATCGCCTACAGAAGGGTCCAAAGCAGAGCGCTCTACGACGGGCCTTACACGTCCCCCGCGGCAGACCTGCCTACAACCACCCACAACACGATTCCGCGCCCTGGCAGAAGCGTTCTACGCCACCGCGCGGAATTCAGAAAATGACTATTACGTCTTGACCCTTGGGCAATATGAACACCACAGGGACAGATGTGCAAGACCCGAGTCGCTACTCCAGCAGTAGCACAAACAGAACACATAATCACTCTCAACAAACAGCAACGTCCGAAAAAGCACACTACCAAAGATAAGAACAACACACAGAAAAGAGGAGCAAATGTCCACAGGCGACAATAACCTCCACCAACGGTAGAGGACTAAAAGAGAGAAGAACAAGAAGAGCCGCCGCCATCTTGTCGTCCACAGCCCGTGTGGCCCAACACACACACACACACACACACACACACACACACACACACATTTCTCTTGTTTTTGTTTCGTTTGCCTCAAGCACCTCCACGCACGCACAGTCGCCTTCCAAACGACAACGACAGCGTTAAACGAGCGTGTCGACACACCGCCCTCCACTCCCGCGCGCCCCATACAAACGAAACAGCTGATCCGGCCGCCTATGGGCACGCCTTGCCTCGCCAACTCCAACGCCGCCGCAAACACACAGCCGAAACCACGCAAACATTCACCGCCTCTCGCACAACAACAACACACAGCCCGGCGTCTCCATCGATCGATAAACAAAACAAACACACAACGCCCTCTCTCGCACGCACACACACACACACACACACACACACAAGACCCGCTTCCTTTCCTTTCTCCCAGTCACGTCACGTCAGTCAAACGCAAACGAAATGAAGAATGAAAGAAAGAAGGCAGGCAGGCAGGCAGGCAACACACGCAGCAACAACACAGACTCTTTCGCACTTTTCAATTTCCGAACAGTGTGGTGGCCCTGAAAAGGGCCGTTTTCGTCTCTCCCACGGCCGCGGGAAGGCCAACGCGGCACAGCACACCGGCTGCGACGCGCCTAACCGCCGAAACCGTACAGGGTGCGCCCCTGCCTCTTCAGGGCGTACACCACGTCCATGGCCGTCACAGTCTTGCGCTTGGCGTGCTCAGTGTACGTCACCGCGTCGCGGATCACGTTCTCCAGGAACACCTTCAGCACTCCGCGGGTCTCCTCGTAGATCAGACCAGAGATGCGCTTCACGCCGCCCCTGCGAGCCAGGCGGCGGATCGCGGGCTTCGTGATGCCCTGGATGTTGTCGCGCAACACCTTGCGGTGCCGCTTGGCGCCACCCTTGCCGAGCCCCTTTCCTCCCTTGCCGCGGCCAGTCATCTCTTCTAAATCCTCAAAAAAGCTCAAGGCAAGCAAAACGTCTGCTGCAGCGGCTGGCTCCTCACCCGGCGCTAGCGAGTCGGCTACGGTCTGCGCCCGGCGCACGCGCCAGCCCCCCTATATAGACTCTGGCCCGCCCTCCCCCCACCACGCGCAACCGAGGGCATATAAGCGCACCACGGCCGCTGGCGCGCGCCCGTGTCGTCAAGGCAGCACCCGACGCAGCACCTCGCTCGCCTCCACGCCGCTCCGCTAACCGCTACCGCTATGGCCCGCACAAAGCAAACGGCCCGCAAGTCCACCGGCGGAAAGGCGCCGCGCAAACAGCTCGCCACCAAGGCGGCGAGGAAGAGCGCGCCCGCCACCGGCGGCGTCAAGAAGCCCCACCGCTACAGGCCGGGCACCGTCGCCCTGCGAGAAATCAGGCGCTACCAGAAGAGCACAGAGCTGCTCATCCGCAAGCTGCCATTCCAGCGCCTAGTGCGCGAGATCGCCCAGGACTTCAAGACCGACCTGCGCTTCCAGAGCTCCGCGGTCATGGCCCTGCAGGAGGCCAGCGAGGCCTACCTCGTCGGCCTCTTCGAAGACACCAACCTGTGCGCAATCCACGCCAAGCGCGTCACCATCATGCCCAAGGACATCCAGCTCGCGCGCCGCATCCGCGGCGAGCGCGCCTAAACACCGCGCCAGCCGCTGGGCACCGCCCACGCACGCAAACAAACAAAACGGCCCTTTTAAGGGCCACTAACATCACTCCGTCGCGAGCAAACTTTGTCGGTCGCCTCTCGCCCCACAACCACAGACAAAACACCACTTCCACTTCCCGTCCGTCCGCCACAGCCGCTCTCCTCTGCCAGCTTGCTGGCGCGCGCAACAATCAACATCATCCCTCCCCGGCGCGGCGCACAATACCCATCGGCCGACGCCGTCAACCACACGGCCGGCCGCCGCTTCGTTTCGAAAAGAGAAACAAACAAAAAGCCAGGCACGTCCAACGCCACCGACCCTTTCCCCACATCTCAACGTCCCCCGCCCCCGTTCCATCCAAGAACACACACACACACACACACAAGACAAGACACGTCCGAGAAGACGGCAGGCAGGCAGGCAAACCAAAGTATTCAAACAACATGACAACAAAACCAACCGTCGGCCGGCCGCGACCAAAAACGGCGACAATCAACCGCTACCGCCGCCCGCACCCGCCACCGACCCCCCGCAATCCAACCACCACGGCACGCAAACAGTATCCACACACGGGCATACAGAAACGCCAGACGACACAACCACACCGCAACACAAACACGACAATCACAACCTTCCCGACGTGCTTTGATGGCCCTGAGAAGGGCCGTTTTGGGCCGCGCGTCTGTTGCGCGCCACTAGACGACGGGGACGGGGGGTGCGGACGACGGAGTCAACCGCCAACCCTTCCTTTCCCATTCCTCTCTACTTCTTCTTCTTGGGCGAAGCCTTCGCCTTAGACGGCGTCGTCGCCTTCTTCGGGCGCGGCGCCTTCGGCTTCTTCGTCGGAACCTTGGCGGCCTTCTTCGCCTTCGACGGCGACTTGGCCTTGGCCGGCTTGGCAGCAGCCGCCTTCTTCGCACCGGCGGGAGCGGCCGACGCCGCAGACGCCTTCTTGGCGGCGCCCGCCTTCCGACCAGTCGCCGCCTTCACGCCACCAGCCTTCTTTGCGCCGGCCGCACGGGCGCCCTTCTTCTCCTTGCTGGCCGGAGCGGCGCGCTTCTTCTTGGCACCGCCAGCACGAGCCTTGCCGCCCTCAGCCGCCCCGCCGCCGGCGCCGGCAAGCTTGAAAGAGCCGGACGCGCCCTTCCCCTTCGTCTGCACCAGCTCGCCCGCCACCACGGCCGACTTGAGGTACTTCTTGATAAACGGCGCCAGCTTCTCCGCGTCCAGCTTGTAGTGCGCGGCAATGTACTTCTTGATCGCCTGCAGCGACGATCCGCCGCGCTCCTTCAGACTCTTGATGGCGGCCGTCACCATCTCAGAGGTGCGCGGGTGCGCAGGCTTGGCGCGCGGCTTCTTCGCAGACGACGCAGACTTTGCCTTCTTCGTAGTGCCGGTGGCGGCGGGTGCCGCAGCAGTCTCGTTCGTAGCCGCCTGATCTGCCATTTCGACGACGCGCGTTAACACACAACACAGCGAGCAGCGAGAGCGAGAGGAGACACGCAGCGAGCGGAGCGCACAGCAGAGGAATAGCCGCCTCGCGCCACAGGCCCAGCCAGTGTCGCGGGCGGGCGCGGACGGCCGAGAGAGCGGCCGCCACTCTGCGCGCCGCCGCGCCGCGCCTCCCGCGCTTGCTACCGCCCAACGTCCGACAGCCTGTGCGGAGCAGCCCCACACCTGCGCCACAACCACCCGCGCCTTTCAAACCACCGAGGATGGGGCTACACACAGCCACACCACAGTCGCCAACCAGTCGCCACGGCAGCGCCGCAAACCACGGCCAAACTGCAGCCACCGCGCGCTACAGCCTGGGTCGGCCCGCCGAGAATCGCCGCCCACGCCCAAATGCCGCCCCCACAGCCCCAGCCGGCGACCGGCCACAATGGCCAAACCTTCGGCAAAAGCCCCACACCGTCGCCGCGGCAGCCCGGCCAGCGCGGCCGGCGCCACAGCCACACAAGCGGAGGCGTGCGGCGATGACGGCCGTGCAAACGCACCTCCGCCGCCCCATCGCCCTCCCACCGTTTCCCGATCGGCCCGCAGCCGTCGGGCCACGTCCTCCTCCTCTCGCCCGCCAACATTCACAGCCCTTTCGTTCGTTTCCCAACAATTTCAATTGTGCCCGCCGCAAAAACGGGCGCCGCCTGCAAAGCAACATGCTCCGCCGGAGCGCCCCTCGCCGCTTACGAGCCAACCCCTCGCCCGAGGCAAACCGAAATCCGCAACTACAGACCAACCCAATCTGCCGTCAGCACACACGACAGCCAACATCACGCGTTACGAGTTAGACATTAGGTTCACACGTCTCGGTTACGTTCGGTGGACGTGCGTTAGGTTTAGGGCACTTGGGTTAGGTTAAGCATTCAAAACACACGTCAGGCGTCAGAGGTTGGGTTAGGTTACGTTACATTAAGGTTAGGTTAGGGGCACTTGGGTTAGGTTAAGGGTCGGTGTTAGGTTAAGCGTCAAACTTAGGTTAAGCATTCAAACACACGTCGGGCGTCCGAGGTTAGGTTAGGTTAGGTTAGGTTAGGTTAGGTTAGGTTAGGTTAAGGCCACTTGGGTTAGGTTAAGCCTCAAACTTAGGTTAAGCATTCAAACACACGTCGGGCGTCAGGTGGCCGCAGCAGCCGCACCTACCTACCTACCTACCTACCCACCCACCTCACGGCCGGACAGCTTGGCTTACTTGGCGCTGAGGCTGACCTCACCGCACCTCACCTCACGCTACGCAACGCTACAGGTTCGGTTCGCTCAGCTTAGGCTTAGAGCTTAAGCGCCGAGGTCGGATTACGTTGGTTCACCTTCGGGCGCCACACTTTGGGTGTAAAGGTCGCGTCGGGTCGTCGGCACGCCGCAAAAACAAAAGCGAAGCCACAGACAACGCCGACAAACGGGCAGCACGACCACGACCAGATACCGAGACACACGGACCACCCACCGGCCAAAGGGCACCAAACAACAAACCAGAGCACCACGTGTCGACCAGAGCAACCCGCCGCTCACGCGACGTGGCTGGCACCGAAGGGCCGCCGCAACTGCGCTTTCCGCGCCGGGCCGGATGCACGTGCGGCAACACCACCACCGCACACAGCCGCTGTTCAACATCAACCAACAACACGCCGCGGTCGCAGCCTCAACGCCAGCACACACGTTTGCACCACCATTCACACGCACCGCACAAACAGCTGTCGCCGACACAGCCGACAACACAAACACACCGCAACGACGCCGCCGCCGCCTCTACTTGTGCCGGCCACCCACCCCACCGACGGCGCACCTGTCGCCAGCCGGCAGCCGGCAGCCGGCAGTCGGCAGTCGACACGGGAAACGCACACCGCCACTTCGCTCGCGCGCACGCCACCAACCAGTCGTCGTCTCCAAAAACAACAAACAAACATAGGGCAGGCAACAAATCGCCTCGCACGAACCGTCCACAAAACTATCAAAGCACAGCCTCTGGCTAACGGCCACGACGCAGCGGCACGCTGCTCCTTTCCCCGCCCCACTCGATTCACGAAGGCACGCGACACCGCCAACGACGGCCTCGCTTCCCGCAACCGACACCTTTCCGCCACTACGCACAGCCGCACCCGACGCCCGTGGCAACGACACAACTACTGCACTATCCACCGCCGCCTCCCCCTTCCCGTACACACAGCCAGCCAGCCAGCCAGCCAGCCAGCCAGCCAGCCAAAACCACACCAACGACCCAAACATGCACGTGCAACGGCACACCCCAACCAGTCAACGTCGACAACCACACGCACGGCTCGAAACCGGCGTCCTTCCACGTTGCCATCAAGCTACACACAAGACACAAGGAACCAACAACAGCAAAAGCCCGCCCGCCCGCCCGCCCGCCCGCCCCACTCTCACGCCGCAAAAAGCACACCGAAAACCGCCAAACGCACATTCCCATCGCACTGACACCGACCGGCTCGCTACCACCACACCTCTCGGCAGCCGTTTCGCAAACATGACACGGCGCGACATGACATCACGACCAACTCTCCTTTCCCGACGCCTTCGGCCGGAGCACAACGCCGCCAATTCGCCACACAGTCACACAGTCGACAAGCGCCCGCCCTCCCTGCACGACGCCGCGCAGCAAAGGCGCCCGCAAACACATACCTCTCCTCTCTCTCGGCCGGCCGACGCGCCAACCGCCACACCGCCAGCCACTCGCAATTGTGCACTGCCGCCAGCCACACGTCCAACACGCCGCGCCGCCTCCGGCCACCCGCCAGGGGGCGCTCACGTCCGCGACAACAGCGCGGCCCGCCGGGCCAAACCGAACCGAGCCGCCCGCCGCTGCTCTGCACATCTTCCTGCGCGCATCAACAAAACGAGGCAAGCGAGCACACCCCGTCACAACGCCACATCACGCAAATGCCGTGCCGACCTCTTGTGTCTACCGCCTAAATTGCACTCACCAGCCGCCCCCTCTTCTTCCTCCCTATCTATCTGTGCGTCTGTGTCGGTCCGCGCGTGACGCCTCTCAACATCCGCCGTCGCCGTCCCCGTTTCCGCCCCAATGCCATCGTCGCGCCGCCTCCTCCTCCTCCGCCCCTGTCCGGCCCGCACCACACCATACACCGCTGCTTGTCCCGGCCGTTGCCACCAAAGGCGCCTACCGCAAACGCGCCACGCCGCAGCCCCCCGTGCGTGCATCTCCGTGCCGACGCTGCCTCTCTGCCCTCCCGCACGCACTCGACCGACCGACCGACATGCACTGCGTCGACGGCCTCGACAACACAGTCTCTGGGCTCCGCACTGCGTGTTCCGGTACGCGCGCTGAAACACGTATGTACTCATTACCAGCGATGGCGAGGCACGACACAATCTCTGACCAGAGAGTTTCTTATCGTCGCTAGTCTGCGCCACACGACACTAGTAGCACGTAGCGCGTCGGCAGGAACAGTTGTCATCTATATGTGGCGGGTCGGGAGAGGTAGTAGTCAGTCGACAGTATTGGCGAGTGGACGATTGTACTGAGCGGGCGGCGGCGTGCTCTTCTCGCGACTCTGGTCTCCGTTCGGGACGATGCATATTGTTATTAAAGGTAAGGTAATGAAGCTGCATTGCGCAAATCTAATAATGTATGTCAATTGTAACTATTTTCTTCACAACAAAATGCCCCAATAATACTTTGTTTCCAAACTAACTTTTTTAACGTACAACCATTCATTTCCATTTAAAGAATATTTCCTACGCATTTCCTCCAACAATCAACATTAAATGTGAGCCGGCATTCATTGCACGAAGCTGTGTACAGGTATCTACAGTTAAGAGCACATACAGATGCAGTTTGTTTTCTCTTTTGTCTTTTTGTTTTTTTTTATTGACGTAACGATCTTTTGCTCTTTTTCTTCTAATTTGTACACAGGCTGTTTGTTTAGATTTTTTATATTGGTAACGCCACGTAGCGCTCTGCGTGAAAATCACTGCCTGTGCTGTGTGCAGTCTGTGGCTAGTTTGCATTGTTGTCATGGACTGCTATAGCTGGATGTGAACAGCGCGTAGCGTTGCGCAGTTAGGGGTGAGCCGCCAGCAATGGTGCATGTGAGGAGAGAGATGGCGGACTTTTCAAATTACATATATTATGACTGGTGATGATATTAAGGGTAAATACATTGTTTGTTGTTCTCTATTAAACATCTTTACTTTGCTAACTATCCCTATCAGTAGTTAGTGCCCTCCGTAGTTTGAATCTCTTATTTAGCTGGCAGCAGTGGTGCTCGCTGTACTGCAGTAGTTCGACTAATGAAGATTTTTGTGAGGTAAGTGATTTCCGAAAGGTGTACTTTAATGTTACTCAGGGCCATTCTTTTGCAGGGATCTTTGATAGATAGTCAGATTGCGTTGCGCTCAAAATATTGTGTGTCAGTTTAAGCACAGTTTTGTATACATTGTTGTTCAAAGGGGGACGTTTCAGAATACAGGGCCGAAAGGTCAGCCAGCGCTGCCCTTACAACCTTTATCGGGTTTTCAATTATGTCTGTTGAGATGTTCATGGTTCATTATTTCCATTCATCATATTACCGCGCGTTTCTCATCAATCTTCGTTCGTTCGTTCGTTCGTTCGTTCGTTCGTTCATTTTCTAGGGACGTTAACAACATTCCGGCACATTTTCATCATCATTCACTCACTCGCTTACTTACTTACGACTATTTGTGCGGGGAGGTTACACTTGGGTCCATTTCCATTTACATTCAATGTTGATAGACCTTTCTTTTTGTTGTTGTTTTGTTGCTGGCAGGTTACAAAAGGCCTCATTTTATGTTGGTTGCAGCAGCGTTTTTCTCCTTCTTCTAGTGTTTTGCCCGCTCTCACCGCCGCCCCCGCCCCTCCCGCATCCGTCGGTCTCACCACGTTCACTGACAGCCGCGTCTGCGGCTACACCACAACGGCCCCCTCCCGGCAACCCATTCGTTTTCTCTTCTTTTGCACAAAAACAACGCCGCACGCGCCAGCCGAGCGCAGCGCAAGCCACCCACACCGCGCCCCTCCCGTCTTTATAGCCTCCGCGTGCGTCTTGTTCTCTTCGTTTGCCCCCTCCCATCTCCCGAATGCCATGCCAGCAGCGTTACGCGTGCCCATCCCCTGTCCACACACTACCGCGAAACGAACAGCCTTCCGGGCCACATGCAGGGCACGCCCACCGCCATTCCCGGACGCAATTCTCAAAACAACACACACACACACACACACACACACACAAAATGAACGCACCATCCCACTTCGCTTTTCTCTCTCTCTCTCTCTCTCTCGTCCCTTCCCTTTAACGAACGACAAACAAACCCCGGTTAACACACTTTCTTGACACCTTCATGTAGGGAGGGAGGGTGCGTGCGTTATCTCATCTCGACCGTGACGGCAACCATCGACGATCCATTTCCCCCACTGGTAAAACATGTTCACTAACACCTACAGACATCATTCCGTACACACACACACACACACACACACACACACACACAATGGCTTTGCACACGAACATAGACGGCACGGGCACTGTCGTACATTCTTCCTCAGAACCATCTCAACGAACGTTACATACACATCCGGGAAAGCAAAGCAACGCAACGCACAATTCAGCCGTCAAAGGTAACGTTCACCACGGCAAGACACTTGCCGCCGCGCCGTTACACGCATTTCAGTGCGGCTACAATACACCTCCGACACGGGAACGTTCCGTTGCTCTACACTGCGTTTCTCCGTTTTGTTTCGTTCTTGTTTTTTTCCGTTTTTTCTCTCTTTTTTTTCCCTCCGTCCTTTCCTCCACCATTCTCTCCTCCTCACGTTCTGCCCAGACATTCGACCGATCAGAGGTTCGTCCACCTTTCGGTAACCGTCCTCAGCGCGACGGTGTACCAACGGTATGACGGTGTTCAAGACGTCCGTTGCGTGATGCCGGTGTACCGCGCCGATCGACAGTGTCCCAGAGGCGACGGATCGGACCACACCACCGACACACACACAAACACGTGTACGCACATTCGCCAAAGCGACCGTCGTCTTCTAGCGTCGCGCTTACTCTACTGTACTGCACTGGACCACGCGTGCATGCATCTTCAATGACGACGTCGGTGTGCGTGCGTCGTACGCACACAAGCAGACACAGTCGGTCAGACACGACTATCGAAATCAGAGTCGGAGGAAAGGTACATCATCGTGCGTGTCGCCCGTACAATGCAATACACATTGGTGTCTCAATGCGCGTTCATTTAAACGTCACTCACACGCCTCCACGCTGCATTTACAGACACATTTCACCCTCGCCATATATGGCGTGCAAACCGACCCGCAAACGGCCGTCGTTACACACTGACATTCCCAACAATCGCGTTTCGTTTCCATCCGTCACGTAACTAACCGGCACCTCCATCCAAAGGGCACATCACCGATCGCACTTCCCCCCCTCGCAGACAGGCAACACCAACGAGTTGTGCGCACGTGCCTCCATTCCACGTCACACCGTGGCCGTACCCCGCAACACGCGACGCGCCCCCAACAATCAAATTCATCGCATCGGCCACCCCACCCCACCCCGTCGCAACCAAAGCGGTAGCTATTGCCGCCGTCCACCCACTCACACACACAACAAAACAAAACAAAACAAAACAAAAACATAAACAACAACAATTCCGCCCTTCCCGCAAAGGCCATTTGGTGGCCCTGAAAAGGGCCGTTTTGCCGCTCTCGCAACGGAGGATCTCCTTCCATTCCAGAGCCACCTCCTTACTTGGAGCTCGTGTACTTGGTCACCGCCTTCGTGCCCTCGCTCACGGCGTGCTTGGCCAGCTCGCCAGGCAGCAACAGCCGCACAGCGGTCTGGATCTCGCGGGACGTGATGGTCGAGCGCTTGTTGTAGTGCGCCAGGCGAGACGCCTCGGCCGCGATGCGCTCGAAAATGTCGTTCACGAAGCTGTTCATGATGCTCATCGCCTTCGACGAGATGCCCGTGTCAGGGTGCACCTGCTTCAGCACCTTGTAGATGTAGATGGCATAGCTCTCCTTCCTCTTGCGCTTCTTCTTCTTGTCGCCCTTCGAAATGTTCTTCTGCGCCTTGCCAGCCTTCTTGGCGGCCTTCCCGCTAGTCTTGGGCGGCATCGCAAACAAACAAGAACGTACGGCAGCAACACCAGCAGCAAGCGCTCCGCTCTAGTCAGCGTCTCCCCACACAGTGGCACCCAGCGTTGAGGAGTGTCTGATGGGTTCATGACCCCTTGTGCTTCAAGGCCCGGGACTAGTAGTCTCTTCCCTTGTTTCTGAATTTGGGTTTATGGATGATGGTTTCGAGCTCGTGGGAAGGAGGTGGTTGGATGTCTGATGTTGGAGAACGGGGTGTTGATCTGAAGTTGAATTTTAAGGGTTGAAATTACGGTGCGTAATCATACGCGGGAATTTGGATCTTGGGTTTGGAGGGATGTTACCCAGGGATTGGATAAGGGCGTGGGGTGATGTTTGTGTCCGTGTGTAAAATGTTTGTGCTTGGGTCTGGATTGTTTGTGTGATCTTCGTGACATTGTGTTGTATGTAGATGTCTGTGTTGGGTAGGAAGCGGGGTGCGTCAGTGGCTATGCGAAGGAATCTGTTTTGCAGTGCTTGAATTCTTTTAATGTGTTTGTCGGCTGTGATCGCCCATATCTCTGAACCGTAAGTTATGACTGGTTGTATGAATATTTTGAATAGTTTGAGCTTTGTTGTCATCTGAAGTCCATTCCCTTTTATGAGTGGGTAGAGGTTGTAAATGAGACCTTGGCCTCGGTTACAAAGGTGCTCCACATGCTTTTGGAATGTTAACCTGGTGTCTAGGGTTATGCCTAAGTATTTTGCGCTGGACCTCCAAGGAATTATTGTTCCATTGAGGCTCAGTGTAGCATCATCTGGGATTCTTTTGTATGTGAACAGTATTGCTTGGGTTTTATCTGAGTTGATAGTGATCTTCCAACGGAGTGCCCACCTGTGGATATCTTGCAGGTGCTCTTCTAATTTCCTGGCAATATATGTGAGGTTGGAGCTGCTTCGGAAGATCGCTGTGTCATCAGCAAAAAGGGCTAGCTGCCCCCCCATCTGGTGTGGTATGTCATTGGAGTATACTGAATATAGTGTCGGACCCAGGACGGAGCCTTGGGGTACCCCTGCAGCAATGGCCCGGGATTGGCTGTTACACTTGTCCAGTGCAACGAAAAATTTCCTGTTGCTGAGGAAGGAGTGAAGGATGTGGATGATATGGAGGGGACAGTGGTAGTGGAGGAGTTTAGAGATTAGCCCCGTGTGCCATACCTTGTCGAACGCCTTTTGGATATCTAAGAATATGGCACCAGTGCTATGGCGGATTTGGCGGGCATTGCATATATGCTCAACCAGCCTCATCGTTTGTTGGACAGTGTTATGGTTGTTTCGGAAGCCAAACTGTTGGGGAATGATGATGTTCTGTTCGGAGAGGAAGCGTTGGAGGTGTGAGAGGATGACTCGTTCAAGGATTTTTGAAGGACAGCTTAGGAGGGAGATCGGGCGGTAGTTTTGGGGGAAAAGGAGGTCCTTGCCTGGCTTTGGTATAGTAATAACTCTGGCAACTTTCCATGGCTTGGGAAAGTATTGAAGTCTGAGGCAGGCGTTGTAAATGTTGGTGAGGAATTGGATGGAGATTGGGGGTAGGTGTTTTAGGTGCATGGGAGATATTTTGTCAGGGCCTGGGGATTTTTTATTGTGGAGTGATTTGATATGTTCGCATATTTCGTCGGAGGTGACGTCTGGAAAGTGGGTTGCTACAGGGGCCCTGAGGCCTCTGGTTACACTTCTGATTGTTCTTTCCTCATGTTCATCTGCTTCTGCGTCGTCGGTTTCTGAGGTGGTGAACTGGCGCTCTAAGGTTTCGGCCATAGCCTCTGCCTTGCCCTGGGCGTCGTAGACCAGTCCGTTCGGTCCATGTAGGGGCTTGTTTGCAGTTTGAGGGGTTTTTCTGGCTTTGGTGATGCGCCAGAACTTCTCTGGGTTCCCCTCGGCTTCCTGCAGTGTTTCATCCCACTTCTGGATTTTGTGCTGTTGTAATTCTCTCCTTATTTGGCGGCTGAGTTGGTCTACATGACGTCGGTCAGCTGGGTCACGGTAGTCCTGCCATCTCTTCCTGAAGTAGCGTTTGTCTGCTAGGAGGTTTTGTAATTGTTGCGGGAGGGTGGATCTAGAGGTGTGGTGGGTGATAGTGGTTGTGGCTTTTCGGCTGCTTTCTGTGATGGCTTCTGTGAGTGATTTTATAGCCTGATTTATTGCTGCTTTACTGTTTAGATTTGGGTTATCTGGAGTGTTGTTTACAAGAAGGGCGTTGAAGCGATCCCAGTTAGTGTGTGATGATTTGATGGTTCGCCAGGGATCCACCTGTTGGATATTGTCGTTTAGGGAGAGGAGGACAGGATTATGATCGGAGTCTAGGTCATTTATTACGGAGAGGGAAAGGTTCCAGGGTATGTTCTTGACGAGAAAGAAGTCTAGGATGTCGGGGCGGAGTTGGTGGTTATAGTGGAAGTGGGTTGGGGTGTCGGGAGCTGCAACAATTACGTTCCTCGTATCTTGTAGGAAGTTGTGGAGGATCTGACCATTCCTGTTGGTGGTTCTGCTGTTCCAGGAAGGGTGCTTGGAGTTCCAGTCACCCCCAAGTATTGCAGTGCGTCCTAGGTCTAAGAGAGCTTGCAGGTCTGCTGGTACTATTCGTGCTCCTGCTGGTGGGTTGTAGATTGCCGCCAGCACTACTGTCCTGCCTTGTATGTCAAGTTCTATGGCTGTGGCTTCTGCTCTCGTGAGGTTGGGGGTGTTCAGCCGTCTGTGGGTGATCCTGTGTTTTATTAGTATGGCCGTGCCCCCGCCGGGGCGGTTGACACGGTCATTTCTGTAGGTGATGTAGTTTCGTATTTTGATCCGTTGGTCAGGTTGGAGATGGGTCTCTGAGATGAGTGCTACGTCTACTCTGTGGGTGTCTAAGAATTCTTCCAATATCTGGCGTTGTGGTAGAACGCCATTAGCGTTCCATGTTATAATATTGAAGGGTTTTGTGTTATTAATCTGAGCCATAGAAGAAATCTATTGCTGCTGTAAATAGGATGCTGACTTTTGAAAAGGCATCTGGAGCCTGTCTGATTTCTGCTATTGTCTTTTGGACAGTGTTCACCACCTTCCTGATGTTGACTTGTGAGATGAGGCCTAGAAGCATCTTCACGTCGTCACCAAATCCTGAGGGGGGGGCAGCGTCTGAGGTTTGCTGTTGTTGTGGCTGCTGGTTGTCCTGTGATGTTGAGGCAGCAGGGTTGAGCCACGGGTTCCTTGGAGTTCTCAGACCTGGGAACTGTTTTGGTTCTGGTCGGAATTCCGGGTTCTGTCGTGTGGAGGCCTGAGTCCTTTGCCTTCGTGCATTCCAGTCTGTCAGTAGTTCAAGGAATTTCGGGCATTTACGGTAGCTGGCGGTGTGCGCCCCACCGCAGTTTGCACATTTTGGCGGAGTTTTGAGTGCTTTTTTGCACTCTGCTGTTGGGTGATTTGCTCCGCATTTTACGCAGCGCGGTGGCATCTTACAACACCTGGAGCCATGGTAAAACTGTTGGCAATTGTGACATTGCGCTGGGCCCTTTGGGGGTCTGTAGGATCTGACTGTTATCCCAAGGTGTAGCAATGAGCGGAGTAAGTAGATCTTTTTCCCTTCTTCTGTGTTGTCTAGTTCTACCATGAATTGCGCTTTTGGTCGTCTGGTTCCGTCGCCAGTTGGTTCAGACATCTGTGCAACCCTGTGGACGGGGAGGTTGAATGCAGTGAGGCTTTCGTGGATCGTTATGGGGGACATGTTGATCAGGAGGCCGTAGATGACCACCTTTAAGGGCTTGATGGGATTTAGTTCATGTGTATAGAACGGGATTTTCTCCGCAGTTAGTAGCCTGCAAAGGAGGTGGTAGTCTTCTGCTTCAGTGAAGTTGTATGTGATTTTCTCTTTTGAGGATTTTGAACGAAGGTTGCCCTTCATTTTGGGTTTGATAGTACGTAGTATGTCGAGGTAGCTTGTAGTATTGAACACTACTATCGGTGGAATCAGAGGTTTTACTGGTTTTGCTGTTTGTGGAGTTTGTCTGTTGTCTGATGCCACACCCTGAAGGGCAGCGAACCTGTTGGATGTCGGGACGTTAGGGACTGTTTCCTCGTCCATTTCGGAATCTTCTGGTAGTGCCACGTCAGCTGGGTCTATTTCTGGTGTCTCTTGCGGCGGGACTTCTGAGACTTTCCGTTTCGGCGCTGTATTGCCGTCGGAAGTACCAGCGCCGTCGGAATACTGGTTTTCGGCGGGTGCCTTGCGTTTTATTTCTGACCTCATTTTCCCCATCTTCCTACCTTTCGTGTGCGTGTGTGCGTCATGTGGTGTGAGTGTGAGTGAGTGGGGGGGAAGTGGGGGTTGGTCTGAGTGGGTTGGGGTGGCCCTATCGGCCGTGGAATTCGCGAGGAATTCCGCGGCGGAAGGGGAGTAAGTCGGAAGGGTGGTGGATGCTCTTTCTGGAATTTTGATCTGACTTTGCCTCGGTGTACGCGGGCTGGTCCCACGTGAAGGGGGCCCTGGCACACAAATTCCCTAGCTAACAACTAGAGTCTGGCTAACCCAGAATCATCCTACCGCGATGAGCATCATGAACAGAGCAATTCGCGAACACGACAATTTTGCTGGCTCACGCGCTCGCATGCGAGACGCAAGCCACGTCTGAACGTCGTCGTCTTCTCGCCCACGTGGTCGGAGTAGTCGGCGCGCCTCAGCGCGGCAGCGCAGACAAAGGCAGCGAGCGGACAAAGGCGGCGGCAAGCACACGCGCGCCAGGCAGCAGGAAGCTCCGTTCAGCGCGGAGTGGAGCGGCCGGCGGCACCCAGCGCGCCCCGCCGCCGCACCTTTACCAGCTCGCCCCGTTGCGGCCGCCGACCAATGGGCCGCGAGCGCAACCGGCCGCCGCACCCGAGAGCATAAAGGACCCCCACCCCTGGCGGCGCCGCCAAGACTCTCCGAGTTGCGATGTCGAGGCGAGAGGACGTGTTTGACGATCGAGCGAAGGGTGTGGCGGATCGCCGCTCGTCGGGGTCAGCTCAGGCGACTGAGTTGCTCCCGGCGGCGGCCCCATCCGGCCCCCCACTTATGACGAACCGGCTTTCGACACCTGACTACGACAGGACTGACTCTTCGGATCATGCCGCGCGCACTCGTGAACGAGTGTTCATCCTTATGAATAAACTCGCCCATGGGGGCCCCTACCCTGGTCGAGAGGCCGACGAGGCGGCTATATTCGCCCTCTGTAAAATACAGACGGCAGCCGCTCTACCGCACACGAGGCAGCAGGTGTTGGGTGTGCCACCGAGAGCCCCGCCGGTTACATCGCATTTGCTTGCGGTCCCGGCGGCGGCGGCCTCGGCGGGAGTTGCGCCGCTGGTCTCGACCACTCAAGAGGTCGATGTGCCCCCGGTTGCCCCCCTGGCCCCCGAAACACAAGAAGAGCCCGTGGCTGCGCTAGCCGTGGCCACCGAGATGGAGGACGTCGATCTGCCCGACGCAAATCTGGCTGAGGCAATTGCCGAGTCAGAGCGTCGTGACACTGACCCTGACGCTGCCCGCGCGCCCAGAAAGCGCCGGGCTATGACAAATGACGATTCTGACACTCCCTCACAGACATCTGACGCAGCGAGGCCGCGGAAGAAGGCCCCTAGGGCCTCCCGCACCTCCACCACAGAGTCTGGGACGACTATCGCGGGCTCCTCCCGGAGCACCGCCAAGCAGAAACCGACGAAGACAACGCGGCGGTCCACTCGTCCACCTGCCGCCTCCCGGCAGCCGGACGAGGACGGTTTTGTTGCCCCACCCCGGCGGCACACTGCCAGGGCTGCTGCGCTGCAGCAACCGACCCCGCTGCCGACCGCCAACGCGTTTGCGAGCGCCAGCGTAGATGCATTGGACGATGGCGCCGCGCCCCCGGCGCCTGCCCAAAAGAAGCCGCCGCCTATCGTCATCCAATGGGCTGGCGAGTACAAGGAGTTCCAGCACAAACTGGACAGGGTGGCCCCGTCCGCCGCTGTCAAGAACGCTGGCCGTGACCTCTACAAGGTCACGGTGTCGTCTAACGACGAGTACCGCGCGGTGATGGACGCCATCTGTAAAGATGGCCTCCCGTGCTACACACACCCCTCCGAGCCGCTCAAACTTCTGAAGGTGGTTTTCCGCCACCTTCCACTCAAGTTTGGTGCGGACTACCTTCGCGAGGAGCTCGAGGACATGGGCTTCGGTGTCCGGTCTACCGGACTGATGAAGTCCCCGCGCACGCACCGTGACATGCCACTATACCAGGTTGTCCTCGTTGACAACCTGGAAAATCGGAAGATTTTTCAGGTGCAACGGGTCGGCCGGGTCAAGGTAGCGGTGGAACCTCTCCGGGCCAAAGGCAAGAGGGCCCAGTGCTTTTCCTGCCAGCGGCTCGACCATGTCTCCCGCTACTGCTCCATGCAGCCCCGCTGCGTGAAGTGCGCGGGCCAGCACGAGAGCAAGTCCTGTGGGCTTGCCAGGGAAGACAAGCCGACGTGCTGCAACTGCGGCGGCACGCACGTCGCTAGCTACAGAGGCTGTTCGGCCTTTAAAAGGGGCCGAAATCAACCGAGAGGAGGGGCTGCGCCCTCTCGTAAGGTGCACCCGTCCACCAGCTTTGCTGCCGCCACCAAGGGCGGCCCGTCAGCCTCCACCGCCCGACCTTCGGCGCAGGCGGAGGGCGAGACGCAGCAACCGACCGCGCCGTCCACGGCTTCGCCCGTGGGGGTGGCAACCCCTGCGCCCTCGCAGAGCGCGCGAGTTGCCGCCCCGCGCAGGCGTCGTCGGCGCGCGGGCCGGGCCACACCTGCCGTTGCGCAACGGACTGCCGCCAACACTCTGCCGCAGCAGAGGACGGCACCTCGTGCTGTGCCGCAACCGAGATCGACTGCTGATGCTCCACAGCAGCCGTCTACTTCGGATCGGCCGCAACAGGCCGCCCCAGTGGTGGAGGCCGCCCCAGAGGCCCCCACCGCCCCCTTGGCTGCCGACGCAGCCGAGCTCCGATCGCTCTTGCGGTCGTTGAGTCAGCTGCTCGAGCAACTCCCGGTGCTAGTCACCGCGGTCACGTCGGCCCTTCAGGCCGGCGTTGCAACTCCACCGCGCCATGGATAATCGCCATATCCATGGCCTCACCGTTTGCACATTTAATGCAAACAGTTTGGTCCCCCAACAAGGAGAATTCAGGGAGTTCTTGCGCGACGAGGCGATTGACATCTGCCTCGTGTGCGAGACCTTCCTGAAGCCGGGACTCCACGTGAATGTGGCCAACTATCGATGCTACCGCACCGACAGGTTGACCCACGGTGGCGGGACGGCAATCTACATCAAGGCGTCCCTGAAGCATCATGATGTTCAGCTTCCGCCCCTCGCTGCAATGGAGGCCACTGGGGTGGCTGTCACCACAACGGCGGGGGTTATCACCTTCGTTGCGGCCTATAGGCCGCCGAGGGGAGTACTTCAGGAGGCTGACGTCGACGCCCTGCTGGCACTGCCCGGGAGAGTCTTCATTGCGGGTGACTTGAATGCCAAGCATCAGCAGTGGAACTCTCGCCTCACCAACGCCAGCGGCCGCCGCCTCCTTCGCGCCACACAACGGCATGGCGCTATTGTACTGGGGCCTTATGAGCACACAGTCTTCCCCCATCGCGGCCAGTCAGATGTGCTCGACATCGCCGTGCTCAAAGGTGTTGGGCACTTCACGTCTGCCACCGTTAGATGCGCCCTGTCGTCCGATCACCTCCCGGTGGTCTTCGACATGGACGTCATCGGTGCAACCATGCAGTCCGACCGCCACAACTTCCGAGGCATAGACGAGGCACGCTTTCGTGTCGAGGTCTCTGACCGCCTTGAGGGCGCGCCCGATCCCGATGTGCAAGGGGCTGATGCAGCATTGGCCTTCTTCACGCGGCACACACTGGCTGCTGCGGAGGCGGCCACCCCCAGGCGGCCGGGAAGACCGCGTGAGATGTCGCGCCAACTCCCGCCGCACATCCTCGAGGCGATCACTAACAAGAATCGCCTCTTCCGGGAGTGGCAGCTTACGCGGCTGCCCGAGACGAAGCGCCGCCTCAACAGGGCGAGGCGTGAGATTCGGGCTGCCATCGATGACCATCGCCATAGGGACTGGGCGGGCCTTGTGGCCACCCTAACTACGACGGACGGTAGTGCTTGGAGCACCGCCAAGCGCTTCCTTCGTCGTCGCCAGCGAGTCCCGCCTCTCGATACGGGTGCGAACGTCGTCTGCGAGCCAGATGCGAAAGCCAGCATCCTTGCGGATACGTTCGCGGCAAACTTTCAGCCTGCTGAAGACGCGGTCGATCCCGACCACGTCCGCCTGGTGGAGGACCGCCTGCCGGTCTTTCTCGCTGCACGGGAGGACGACGACTCGATCGAGGAAATCACAGCAGAGGAAGTGGACTTGCAGCTCCGTCGACTCAACCCGAAGAAGGCGGGCGGCACGGATGGTGTCACTAACCGCCTGTTGAGGATGCTTCCGCCGGAGGTGCACCAATCTCTGGCGGACATCTTTAACAGCATCCTCCGCTCTGGGACCTTCCCTTCCGCGTGGAAACACGCGGAAGTGGTTGCCATCCCCAAGAGCGGCAAGGATCCACGCCAGGCCGCGAACTACCGGCCGATCAGTCTGCTCCCGTCCCTCTCAAAAGTGTTTGAGAGGTTGTACGCGGAGCGACTGCTACGCCATGTGACGGAACAGCAGCTCATACCCGAGGAGCAGTTTGGTTTCCGGTGCGGCCACTCTACCACGCAGCAGCTGTTGCGCCTCGTGGAGCAGGCGATGCGAGCGCTGGAGACGCGGGAGTACCTAGGGGCGGTGCTTCTCGACGTCTCCAAGGCCTTCGACTGCGTGTGGCACGACGGCCTCGTGTACAAACTTTTTGCACACGGGGTACCGACGTCGCACGTAGTCCTGCTGCGCTCGTATCTCTCGGGGCGCACTTTTCACGTCCGAGCGGATGGAGGCATTTCCACCGATCGGCCGATTCGAGCGGGAGTACCGCAGGGGTCGGTCCTCGGCCCCCTGTTGTACTCCCTGTACACCGCCGACGCTCCGCGGGTGGCACGCGTGGAGTTGGCACTTTACGCCGACGACACGGCGTTGTTCACCCGCAGCATGAACGCGGCCGAGATGCGCCGTCGCCTCCAGCTCGGATGTGACGCCCTGGGCTCATGGTCCACGAAATGGCGCTTGAAGTTCAACGCTGCCAAGAGCCAGGCTGTAATCTTCAGCAGGAAGAGGCTGCCACCGGACCTACCGCCGGTCACGATCATGGGGGGCCCCATCCCGTGGTCGCGGACCGGCAAATACCTCGGGGTGACGTTAGACAGGCACCTGACGTGGCTGCCACACGTCCGAGACGTCAGAGGGCGGGCAGTGGGGCGCCTTCGTGCGCTCTACCCACTGCTCAACCCTTCATCGCCACTTCCTCCACGCCACGGCCTCACCATGTATCTGTCCCTAGTCCGGCCGGTACTGGAATACGCGGCTGTGGTGTGGGGCAACGCGGCAGCGTCGCACATTGCGACGCTCCAACGAGTGCAAAATAGGGCGCTGCGACTGGCGCTCCACAAGCCGCCTCGCTATCCGGCGAGACTCCTCCATGAGGAAGCTGGAATCCCCCTCCTGCGGGATCGCTTCCGGCAAACCGCCAGGGTGTTCTACAGGAATGCAGAACACTCTGGCAACCGCCTAATCCGTGGTCTGGGCCGCCAGGTCCACCACAGGCCGACGACTCGTTGGCCAGATATACTGCGAGACTAATATCTCGCAGCCTGCTGTCGCAACGAAGGGCGTCCCAATACACGACGCCCAGTGAGGACAGCTCACCCTCTTAGGACACACTGCAACAAATAGATGTCGCCGCAGGAACAGCAGCCCAGCTGCTTAAACTGCCCCTACACCTGGCTTAGGAAGCCAGAGTTTTTGTGCGTGCGTGCGTGCGTGCGGCGCCGCCACTCCGCTGCTCGACTCGCTGCGGCTCGCACCGTCGTTCGTCTCGTCTCGTTTTTACACCACAGCGCATCGCCATGTCCGGACGCGGAAAGGGAGGCAAGGTCAAGGGCAAGTCAAAGTCCCGCTCAAGCAGGGCCGGGCTCCAGTTCCCGGTCGGCAGAATCCACCGCCTCCTGCGCAAGGGAAACTACGCCGAGCGCGTCGGCGCCGGGGCGCCCGTCTACCTCGCCGCCGTCATGGAGTACCTCGCGGCTGAGGTGCTCGAGCTGGCCGGAAACGCGGCCCGCGACAACAAGAAGACGCGCATCATCCCGCGCCACCTGCAGCTTGCCATCCGCAACGACGAGGAGCTCAACAAGCTCCTGTCGGGCGTCACCATCGCACAGGGTGGTGTCCTGCCCAACATCCAGGCCGTCCTGCTGCCAAAGAAGACCGAGAAGAAGGCCTAAACAGAGAGGCCAGGCAATCGGCACGCGGACCCGCCGCCCAGCAGCGCTGCGTGCTCCCCTGCACGCAACGCGCTTTGCCGGCCCGGCTCGGCTCACAACAATCGGCCCTTTTCAGGGCCACCACACAAACCTACGTCCAAAGCAAAATTTCAGTCGTCCTCGCCGCGCTTTGCTTTACTTTACTTTAACTTCACTTCCACAGCCGCCGCCGGCAACAAGACCATACCAACTGCTACGATTGCAGGGGGAGATATTCTGCGAGGTACCTCGGTGTCACGCCTGACATCGAAGTGTCACATAGGGGGGGACTTGGCACAAACGCTCACGCCAGGATGCAGATCCTGTACCCCTGTTCCCTCGACCCCGCAACAGGGGTAGCGATACTGGAAATATGCGCGCCCTGTATGGGGCTATGCAGCCAGATCGACGACGCATCGCCTACAGAAGGGTCCAAAGCAGAGCGCTCTACGACGGGCCTTACACGTCCCCCGCGGCAGACCTGCCTACAACCACCCACAACACGATTCCGCGCCCTGGCAGAAGCGTTCTACGCCACCGCGCGGAATTCAGAAAATGACTATTACGTCTTGACCCTTGGGCAATATGAACACCACAGGGACAGATGTGCAAGACCCGAGTCGCTACTCCAGCAGTAGCACAAACAGAACACATAATCACTCTCAACAAACAGCAACGTCCGAAAAAGCACACTACCAAAGATAAGAACAACACACAGAAAAGAGGAGCAAATGTCCACAGGCGACAATAACCTCCACCAACGGTAGAGGACTAAAAGAGAGAAGAACAAGAAGAGCCGCCGCCATCTTGTCGTCCACAGCCCGTGTGGCCCAACACACACACACACACACACACACACACACACACACACATTTCTCTTGTTTTTGTTTCGTTTGCCTCAAGCACCTCCACGCACGCACAGTCGCCTTCCAAACGACAACGACAGCGTTAAACGAGCGTGTCGACACACCGCCCTCCACTCCCGCGCGCCCCATACAAACGAAACAGCTGATCCGGCCGCCTATGGGCACGCCTTGCCTCGCCAACTCCAACGCCGCCGCAAACACACAGCCGAAACCACGCAAACATTCACCGCCTCTCGCACAACAACAACACACAGCCCGGCGTCTCCATCGATCGATAAACAAAACAAACACACAACGCCCTCTCTCGCACGCACACACACACACACACACACACACACAAGACCCGCTTCCTTTCCTTTCTCCCAGTCACGTCACGTCAGTCAAACGCAAACGAAATGAAGAATGAAAGAAAGAAGGCAGGCAGGCAGGCAGGCAACACACGCAGCAACAACACAGACTCTTTCGCACTTTTCAATTTCCGAACAGTGTGGTGGCCCTGAAAAGGGCCGTTTTCGTCTCTCCCACGGCCGCGGGAAGGCCAACGCGGCACAGCACACCGGCTGCGACGCGCCTAACCGCCGAAACCGTACAGGGTGCGCCCCTGCCTCTTCAGGGCGTACACCACGTCCATGGCCGTCACAGTCTTGCGCTTGGCGTGCTCAGTGTACGTCACCGCGTCGCGGATCACGTTCTCCAGGAACACCTTCAGCACTCCGCGGGTCTCCTCGTAGATCAGACCAGAGATGCGCTTCACGCCGCCCCTGCGAGCCAGGCGGCGGATCGCGGGCTTCGTGATGCCCTGGATGTTGTCGCGCAACACCTTGCGGTGCCGCTTGGCGCCACCCTTGCCGAGCCCCTTTCCTCCCTTGCCGCGGCCAGTCATCTCTTCTAAATCCTCAAAAAAGCTCAAGGCAAGCAAAACGTCTGCTGCAGCGGCTGGCTCCTCACCCGGCGCTAGCGAGTCGGCTACGGTCTGCGCCCGGCGCACGCGCCAGCCCCCCTATATAGACTCTGGCCCGCCCTCCCCCCACCACGCGCAACCGAGGGCATATAAGCGCACCACGGCCGCTGGCGCGCGCCCGTGTCGTCAAGGCAGCACCCGACGCAGCACCTCGCTCGCCTCCACGCCGCTCCGCTAACCGCTACCGCTATGGCCCGCACAAAGCAAACGGCCCGCAAGTCCACCGGCGGAAAGGCGCCGCGCAAACAGCTCGCCACCAAGGCGGCGAGGAAGAGCGCGCCCGCCACCGGCGGCGTCAAGAAGCCCCACCGCTACAGGCCGGGCACCGTCGCCCTGCGAGAAATCAGGCGCTACCAGAAGAGCACAGAGCTGCTCATCCGCAAGCTGCCATTCCAGCGCCTAGTGCGCGAGATCGCCCAGGACTTCAAGACCGACCTGCGCTTCCAGAGCTCCGCGGTCATGGCCCTGCAGGAGGCCAGCGAGGCCTACCTCGTCGGCCTCTTCGAAGACACCAACCTGTGCGCAATCCACGCCAAGCGCGTCACCATCATGCCCAAGGACATCCAGCTCGCGCGCCGCATCCGCGGCGAGCGCGCCTAAACACCGCGCCAGCCGCTGGGCACCGCCCACGCACGCAAACAAACAAAACGGCCCTTTTAAGGGCCACTAACATCACTCCGTCGCGAGCAAACTTTGTCGGTCGCCTCTCGCCCCACAACCACAGAACCAAAGACAAAACACCACTTCCACTTCCCGTCCGTCCGCCACAGCCGCTCTCCTCTGCCAGCTTGCTGGCGCGCGCAACAATCAACATCATCCCTCCCCGGCGCGGCGCACAATACCCATCGGCCGACGCCGTCAACCACACGGCCGGCCGCCGCTTCGTTTCGAAAAGAGAAACAAACAAAAAGCCAGGCACGTCCAACGCCACCGACCCTTTCCCCACATCTCAACGTCCCCCGCCCCCGTTCCATCCAAGAACACACACACACACACACACAAGACAAGACACGTCCGAGAAGACGGCAGGCAGGCAGGCAAACCAAAGTATTCAAACAACATGACAACAAAACCAACCGTCGGCCGGCCGCGACCAAAAACGGCGACAATCAACCGCTACCGCCGCCCGCACCCGCCACCGACCCCCCGCAATCCAACCACCACGGCACGCAAACAGTATCCACACACGGGCATACAGAAACGCCAGACGACACAACCACACCGCAACACAAACACGACAATCACAACCTTCCCGACGTGCTTTGATGGCCCTGAGAAGGGCCGTTTTGGGCCGCGCGTCTGTTGCGCGCCACTAGACGACGGGGACGGGGGGTGCGGACGACGGAGTCAACCGCCAACCCTTCCTTTCCCATTCCTCTCTACTTCTTCTTCTTGGGCGAAGCCTTCGCCTTAGACGGCGTCGTCGCCTTCTTCGGGCGCGGCGCCTTCGGCTTCTTCGTCGGAACCTTGGCGGCCTTCTTCGCCTTCGACGGCGACTTGGCCTTGGCCGGCTTGGCAGCAGCCGCCTTCTTCGCACCGGCGGGAGCGGCCGACGCCGCAGACGCCTTCTTGGCGGCGCCCGCCTTCCGACCAGTCGCCGCCTTCACGCCACCAGCCTTCTTTGCGCCGGCCGCACGGGCGCCCTTCTTCTCCTTGCTGGCCGGAGCGGCGCGCTTCTTCTTGGCACCGCCAGCACGAGCCTTGCCGCCCTCAGCCGCCCCGCCGCCGGCGCCGGCAAGCTTGAAAGAGCCGGACGCGCCCTTCCCCTTCGTCTGCACCAGCTCGCCCGCCACCACGGCCGACTTGAGGTACTTCTTGATAAACGGCGCCAGCTTCTCCGCGTCCAGCTTGTAGTGCGCGGCAATGTACTTCTTGATCGCCTGCAGCGACGATCCGCCGCGCTCCTTCAGACTCTTGATGGCGGCCGTCACCATCTCAGAGGTGCGCGGGTGCGCAGGCTTGGCGCGCGGCTTCTTCGCAGACGACGCAGACTTTGCCTTCTTCGTAGTGCCGGTGGCGGCGGGTGCCGCAGCAGTCTCGTTCGTAGCCGCCTGATCTGCCATTTCGACGACGCGCGTTAACACACAACACAGCGAGCAGCGAGAGCGAGAGGAGACACGCAGCGAGCGGAGCGCACAGCAGAGGAATAGCCGCCTCGCGCCACAGGCCCAGCCAGTGTCGCGGGCGGGCGCGGACGGCCGAGAGAGCGGCCGCCACTCTGCGCGCCGCCGCGCCGCGCCTCCCGCGCTTGCTACCGCCCAACGTCCGACAGCCTGTGCGGAGCAGCCCCACACCTGCGCCACAACCACCCGCGCCTTTCAAACCACCGAGGATGGGGCTACACACAGCCACACCACAGTCGCCAACCAGTCGCCACGGCAGCGCCGCAAACCACGGCCAAACTGCAGCCACCGCGCGCTACAGCCTGGGTCGGCCCGCCGAGAATCGCCGCCCACGCCCAAATGCCGCCCCCACA